>NC_057814.1:117694133-117979371 GCF_018294505.1 Triticum aestivum
GTGGATGAATAGGACCCCGTGGTGTTGCCTCTGGATGAACAGTACCCCGATCGATCAATCCGGTTGGGGCTGGATGAACAGGACCCCGTGGAGGGCAGGATGACCAGGACCACCCCGTGGAGGGCAGGATGAATAGTAGACGATGGAGGGCTGGATGAACAGTAGCCCGTGGAGGGGTGGTTGAACAGGAGCCCGTGGAGAGGGCTGGTTGAACAGTAGCCGGTGGAGTAGCGCGCGGTGGAGGCTGGATGAATAGGAGCCCGTGGATGAACAGTCGCAGGTGGAGGCTGGAGGAGGTCGACGGTGGATGAACAGTAGACCGTGGAGGCTAGAGGAGGTCGACGGTGGAGATGAACAGTATCCCATGGAGTCCCATTTTGCGGTACGCCACACCCCCCGATGAACAGGACCCCCGTTTCGACCATAGCTCTCCAACACAAGTCCGTTTCCTCCATTTTGCGGTACGCCACACCCCTCCCGATCAATAGGACCCCCATTTCGACCATCGAAGGTCCGTTTCCTCCGTTTTGCGGTATGCCAGACCCCTCCCGATGAACAGGATCCCGTTTCAAACATGGCCGGTCGAACACAAGGCCGTTTCCTCCATTCTGCGGTACGCCAGGCCTCGTTTCCATCGGTTGTTCCGTCCAAGCCCTCCCGATGAACACGACGCATTCCGTTCGACCGAGCCGGTTGGCTCCCCATGAACACGACGACGACGTTGTTTCTTCGTTCCGACCCAGCCATGTACACGAGCCCTGGCCGTACGTATGCGCGAGTAGGCGTTCAATACCCTGCCCGTATGTACGTACGTTGCCGTATTTTCTTTCTTGCAAACTAGCCGATGTACGTACGTGTAAATGCTACGTGCGCGCCTCTACTACGACATGGTGCGCGCCTCTACATCGACCCGTATGTACGTACACGTTCGCGACCAGAATGACAACGCTACGTACGCTTCGACCAGGTGGGTCCCGACTGTCAGGCACTTCCTTGCGTTCGAAGATGTAGCTGGTGGGTCCCAGCAGTCATGGGGGCGAATCGTTTTTTTGCCCGGATGCACTTCCTTGCATGCGAAGATGTAGCTGGTGGGTCCCAACAGTCAGGGGGAAACGTTTTTTTTGAGAAATACGGTGGCCCGTCTGGTTGGTCCCTGCTGTTAGGTGGAGGAATAATTATTTTGCACGTAATAAGGAGGCACTTCCTTGCTGCGGCCGTGGACCCAGCTGTCAGCCTCTCCACGTACTGTCCACGTCCGATGGAAGCCGTTCCTTGACCACGTTGACCACGCCGCGCCGAGAGCACCAGGGCGGTGGACGACGGCGAGGCCTAGGAAGGGGACGACACAGAGCCGGGGAAGACGCGGTAGTGGATGCCCACGCGTAGTGGAGTATGAGGGTTCACTGGTTCGCTGCGGTGTGATGATGCCGTCGCCTCAAAATAACAGGGGGTGTGGGTGAGTAGAGGGATGGCCTGGCCAGTGGTGGGAGTAGTAGGGGGCGGTGAGGCCTCCGTCGCATCGCAGCCAGCCACGGGAGGCAGGAGCATGAGGCACGACCGGCGCTGGTTTGGGCGGCTGGAGCAAGAAGACCAGTGGTTGAAGAAGCACTACGGCCGTTGGATGGACATCGTACGGTCAGTGGAGCTAGAATTGTGCATATTGACTAAGTTGACAAAGCCCTCCATCCCCGTCAATTTAGTAGGCCCACAAGTCAGCCTGCCACTATATTGGGTCCCAGCTAGCAGGGGGAGTATTCTTTTTTTTTGCGTAATAAGGAGGCACTTCCTTGTGTGCGAAGATATAGCTGGTGGGTCCAAGCTATCAGCGGTGGTAACGTTTTTTTCGCGAAATACAGAGGCCCTTTCGGTGGGTCCCAGATGTCATGTGGAGGAATCATTATTTTGCGCGTAATAAGGAGGCATTTCCTTGCATGCGGCCGTGGACCCAGCTGCAGCCTCTCCACGTACAGTCCACTTCAGATGCATGTCGGTCGTTGACCACGTTCACCAGGCCGCGCCGAGAGCACCAGGGGTGGACGACGACGAGGCCTAGGAAGGGAACGACACGGAGGCAGGGAAGACTCGGCAGTTGTTTCCCGCGCGGAGGGGAGTACGACTGTACGAGGGTTTACTGGTTCGTCTGCCGTCGTCGGAGAATAACAGCAGGTGTGGGTGAGTAGAGGGATGGCTAGGCCAGCGATGGGAGTGCGGTGGGGCGGTGAGGCCTGCGTGGCAGCACAGTCGGCCACGGGGAGGAGGGAGCAGGCAGTCCCGCCGGCGCTTGTTTGAGCGGCTGGAGCAGGAAGAGCAAAGATTAAAGAAGCACGACGGCCGTTGCATGGAAATCCAACAGTCACTGCTTGTGCGTCAACCTTTTTTTTAGGAAAGCCTCAAATCTGTGGAAAACAGCATACAACCCATTTGCTATTATTTGTAATAATTTACAGCCCATTTACTAATTCTTAAGGTCTTTTTGGAGCCCATATTCTTTTTGTTAGCATGACAGCCCATATTGTGGCCACAGTAAAAAAAATGAAACTTTGCATATTTCGGTGCGGTGCGAACTGTTTTTAATCCCGAAATTTCGAGTCACATTCAATCTGATTTTCAAAATAAATGTATATCAATACAAAATCCAACAAATTGTCCATGCATAAAAAACAATGCAATTTAAAATCTCAAAACGAAAAAAAGTAATTTGAAACTAATTGTCGGTTTGATGTGTTTTAAAAATGTACAACCCATTTCTCATTACTGATAGGCCATTTTCTCGGCCAGCCGAATGAAGCTCTCCTCGTCTTGAAAGATTTGCAGCCCAACATGCCTGACAAAGTGACTTACTTGGCAACTCACAAAAAAACTGGGTTGTGGCCGTGGACCCAGCTGTCAGGCACGCCATGTACAGTACTCTTCCGATGGCAGTCGGTCGTTGACCACATTGACCACACCACGCTGAGAGCACCAAGGCAGTGGACGATGGCGAGGCCTAGGAAGGGGACGACGCAGAGCGGGGAAGACACGGCAGTGGATGCCCACGTAGAGAGGAGTACAAGGGTACACTGGTTCGGTTGCGGTGTGAGGCTTCCATCGCCGCAGAATAACAGGTGGTGTGGGTGAGTGGAGGGATGGCCTGGCCAGCGGTGGGAGTAGTATGGGGGCGGTGAGGCCTCCGCGGCAGCACAGCCGGCCATGGGAGGCAGGAGCAGGCGGCACAACCGGCACTGCTTTGGGCGGCTGGAGCAAGAAGACCAGAGGTTGAAGAAGCACTATGGCCGTTGGATGGACATTGTACGGTCACTGGAGCTAGAATCGTTCATATTGACTATGTTGACAACGCCCTCTGTCCCCATCAACTTACTAGGCCCACAAGTCAGCCACCCACTATGGTGGGTCCCAGCTAGCAGGGGGGTATTCATTTTTTTGTGCGTCTAAGGAGGCACTTCCTTGCGTGCGAAGATATAGCTACTGGGTCCGACCTGTCAGCGGGGGGAAGGTTTTTTCCGCGAAATACAGAAGCCCTTCCCGTGGGTCCTAGCTGTCAGGTGGAGGAATCATTATTTTGCGCGTAATAAGGAGGCATTTCCTTGCGTGCGGCCGTGGACCCAGCTGTCAGCCGCTCCACGTACAGTCCACATCCGATGGATGTCGTTCATTGACCACGTTGACCAGGCCGCGCCGAGAGCACCAGGGCGGTGGACGACGGCGAGGCCTAGGAAGGGAACGACACGAAGGCAGGGAAGACTCGGCAGTTGTTTCCCACGCGGAGGGGAGTACGATTGTACGAGGGTTTACTGGTTCGTCTGCCATCGCCGGAGAATAACAGCAGGTGTGGGTGAGTAGAGGGATGGCTAGGCCAGCGATGGGAGTACAGTGGGGCGGTGAGGCCTGCGCGGCAGCATAGCCGGCCGCGAGAGGAGGGAGGAGGCAGTCCCGCTGGCTCTTGTTTGAGTGGCTTGAGGAGGAAAAGCAGAGATTGAAGAAGCACGACAGCCGTTGGATGGACATCCAACAGTCACTGCTCTCGTGTGCATTATTCTAATAATGTACATCCCATTTGCTAATTCTTAAGAATTTTTTTGGAGCCCATCTTCTTTTTGTTAGCATTACACCCCATATTGTGGCCACGGTTAAAAAGTATACGATTTTTTTGCATATTTCGGTGCGGTCAACTATTTTTAATCCTGAAATATCGATTCACATTCAAACTATTTTGAAAAATAATTTATATAAATATAAAATCCAAATAATTGTCGACGTATAAAAATTAATGGAATTTAAAATCTTGTAATAAAAAAATTGAAACTAATTCCCGGTTTGATGTGTTTTAAAAATGTACAACCCATTTCTGGGCAAACCGAATGAAACTCTCCTCGTCTTGAAAGATTTGCAGCCCAGCAGGGCTGATAAAGCAAGTAGGCCTCGTTTGGGTATTTCTTAAAAAAATAGAACTGGGCTAGCCATTGTCAGCCAGAAAAAAACACAACTGGGCTCATGATGTGGTAAACATAAATAAAACCCTGGCTAGACGGGCCCCCGCACAGCCCCGTTGTTACCCTGATCCGTCGCTAAAACTGTATAAATAACAACTGCTTGTTCCTCAAAAAAAACTGCGCGACCTGCTGGGTCCCTTGTGTCAGCCGCTCGTAGTGTAATTCTCTCGTTTATTGACTAAGTTGACAATGGCGTGAGCCCCAGATGTCCAACCATTAGGAGGAACCATATTTTTGGGCTTGTAATATAGAGGCACTTGCTTGCCTACTGCCATGACGCTGGTGGGTCCCTACTGTCATCCTCTCCACATACAGTCATCTCCTTGTTCCTCTCGGTTGTTAACGATGTTGACAACACAAGAGGGCGGCGCACCGTGCATGGCGAGCGAACCAAGGCCGCAAGGCAGAGGACGACGGCGAGGCCTCGGACGGAACGAATAGGAGCTGTGGAAGATGCGCTGGTCAAGTCGCAGGCAGAGCGGAGTACGAGGGTTGACTGGTTCGGGTGCGGGTGCGTGTTGGGGCTGACGTCGCCGGAGAATAACAGGACGTGTGGGGGAATAGAGGGAGGGACTGGCCAACATTGGAGGGTACGTACGGTAGGGCGGCGGAGGCGTAGCTAGCCATGGGAGGCGGGAGCAGGCGGAGCCGACGGGGTGGTTTGGTTTGGGTGGCTGGAGGAAGAAGAAGACAAGAGATAGAAGAAGGCCAAGGACGTGAAGCGCAAGGAGGCGGTGGTGCTCCCAGCGGAGCCTGACACCAAGCGGGGCAGAGATCAGCCTGAGTCATCCAAGAACGGCCGACCGTTCTGCGAATTCCACAACCTGAACACCCACAACACCAGCGACTGTCAAGAGCTCAGAGCCATACGAGAAGGACGCTTCGGTGGGTGCCCCGAGCGCAACGACCGTGGCTACGGCCGTGGAGGAGGACGAGGAGGCGGACGCTGGGACGACCGTGGCCCGCGCCAGGAGTGGCGCGACCGGCCTCGTGAGGACCGCTGGCAGGACCAACCTCGCGAGGGCGCCTGGAGGGACCCGCCTCATGAGGATCGCCCCCAGGGCAACACCAGTCTTCCCCCGCTGCCGCCACCAAGAAGGAACGACGACCACCACCAGGACGAGGGGGCTGGGGGCTTCCAGGAGCCGCGTGCAATCGCCTGCATTTTGGGTGGCCCCCAGGCCCGAGCCTCTCAGCGCATCTTCCAACAGTTCGCTCGCGAGGTGAATGCGGTGCTCCCCAAGCTCGAGGCCACGCGCCCGCTCAAGTGGTCCCAACGCGCCATCACTTTCAACTCGACAGATCAGCTCAAGTGCGCAGCCACCGCTGGCGCCCTCCCTATGCTGTGTTCCCCAGTCATCAGCAATGTGCAGGTCACCAAGACCCTCATCGACGGTGGCGCAGGGCTCAACATCCTATCCGTCGACACGTTCGACAACCTCCAAGTGCCATATGAACAGCTCCAGCCCACCAAGCCTTTCTCAGGAGTGACCGATGGTTCCACCACACCGATAGGGCAGATCCGCCTACCTCTCACCTTCGGGGAGCGCAAGAACTACCACACCGAGCTCATCGACTTCGACGTCGCGCACATCCTCCTGCCGTACAATGCCATCCTCGGGTATCCAGCCCTGGCCAAGTTCATGGCAGTCACTCATCACGGCTACAACGTTCTCAAGATGCCGGGAAGCGGAGGAATCATCACGGTCCCGTGTGAAGAGAGGGATGCGGTGTGCTCCCTCGAGCGCGCCTTTCAAGCCGCAGCAATCGATGACCCCGACAGCAGAAATGAAGGCCCTCCGGAGGCCATCCCCAAGAAGAAGCAGCCATGCGCGCAGGACCTCAGGAGGATGGCGTCGCGGCAGGGGCCTCATCAGGATCGGCGCCCGTCCTAGGGGCGCCTCCCTCCGTCGCATAGGAAAGCACGCCCGGCGCCCTCCTCTAGCAGGGCTCGGGGGCTCTCTTCTGGAGGGCCTCTGACCTTGCAAAACTCACGAGGGAGGCGCTTGGGCACCACTTGGAAGCGTGCTTTGCGGCACATGTTCCTCAGGAGAGCACAGGGCAGGGAGTGCCCACCACTCAGGAGTTCGTCACCAAGACCACCCAGGAACTGCAAGACGCAAGAGCCATGCGCGGCGACCGCCGTTCACGAGGCGCAGCTCCCCATCCTAGCGAGGATGCTGGGCTGCATGTCCGCATCGACGTCCCAGGGCTCAACAGGGCGGCATCTCAGGAGCGCTTCCGGCCATCGCGTGTGGGCCGCTGCGAGGGCCCACCGCACAGCTACGTTCGCATTCCCTTTGGCTTGCCAAGCGTGGTGTCAGCCTATCAACGCAACCTGCTGCGTGTCCTGGCGGCTCAGGAGGCCAGGTACCACGTGTCCTGGAGGAGATGGAGATGGTCTTCAGGGAACCTCCCGAGCCCCCAGAGCCTCCCGAGGCTCAGGGTCCCGGTGCCTCATGAGGCGTCATTTCTTCGACACACGCCTTCAGCTGCACCAACTCTACTTCGTCTACAGAACCAGGTGACATCTTCCAAGCTTGTTTAGCTGGGAGCGCCCCTCGGGCTCCATTATTCCCAGGCCACATCGGTCCGTCCCTGTGGCATGTATCCCTTTTGCTTATGTCTTTAGCTTACCTTGCTGGGGGGGCCCCTCGGGCTGCATCATCCCCAAGCCGCTTGGGCCGGACCCAGTGGCATGTATCTTCCTGCATTTACCTAAGTTGATCTGCTCTCCATGCTTAACCTGCCAACTGCTACCACCTGCCCGATCATCGCCCCTACACGAGGCCTCCATACAGGCACGGCGCTGGTGCATGGGTCCGTCCCTGTCACGTCGACAAACTTGAGCGGTCGAGCTCTGGCTCGCGGCACGCCCCGCGCACGTCACCTCACCAGGCCCTCAGTGCCTTCACTTCATCCAGAGAAACCAGCGGTAGGCTGACAGTTGTAACGGCAAACCATGTTTCTGCTTGTGCCTGTTCACAGGGATCCCGTGGAAGGATAGCAGGTGGCACCACGACTCTCCTTTTCTCTCGTGCAATTCGCTTGCGCGTTAAAAGGGGGGCTCCTGAGCATCGCGACTCAGGAGCTCTTACTGGCTCTCCAGCCCTCACCCCCTGGCCTTGACCACGGCATCGTGGCTTGGCATACCAGCGGCGGCTGAGCTCGCTCGAGGGCCGGGACCTGAGGATGTAGAGCACTAAGGAGAGCATGAGGGGAGGGAAACTTGTATGGGCCGGCCTAGCTATGCCGCACGAGTAGGCACGCAGCCCTAGCACAATGTCAGGAGTCGCCACGAAATCAACAAGATAAGTCCCGCACTCGGATCGGCTAAATATTCGGGCCTAATGGTCACTCACGCCTTGCCGCAACCCCGTTGCGGCCACGTAGACTCCCTTTCTTGCCTTACCATGGCTGCTTGAGCGCTAAGGGGGACCTCCTGAGCATAGCGCCTCAGGGGCTCTTACTGGACCTCGGGCCGCACACCTCCTGGCCTTGACCACGGCACGCGACCTGGCATACCAGCGACGGCTGTAGCCTGCCTGGGGACCGGGACCTATCAGCGTAGAGCAACAAGCTATCGCGAGGAAAGAAAGGCGGGACTGTGCTTTAACGGGACATGTGTTTGCCAAATCCTATAACAGGGAAGATAGGCACAAAACACATTACAGACCCTTACATGCCCCCACGGGGTGATTCATGATTCTTCGCAGGAAACAAAAGCTCATACTAAGGGGAATCCTATCTACATCCTTCCGTGGCAGACGCCATCATAAACAGTGGGCCACGGGGGGCCGGCGCCAACCCCATCCAGATCAGCGGCGGCGACGGCCGGGCGCCGCAGCTCTGCTCCGAGCGCGGCGAGAGCTCGGGGGCACGTAGCTGTCATCGCTCATCTCCGGAGTCTCGTATGGCTCAGGAGAGCTGCTGGGCTACCAAGGGCTGCCGCTACTGGAGTAGCCGCGAGCGGAGCGCGCGTCAGTTTGGCGCTCCTCTCTGGTGCAGCACTCCAGGCGGCGGCCCTCGGCATCGAAGACCTTGAAGAAAAGCGTGAAAGCGCCGTCGTACTCGAAGTGGATCGCGAGGAAGCCCCTCGCACGGCAGACCCGTGCAATCTCCCCCAGCCGCGGGTCATGAAGATCTTACCGGTGGGAACCGCTTCGATCTCCCTTCCGGTCGCCGGAGCGCTACAGTTGGCGTGCTGCAACCAGAGCTCGAGAGGCCCCCTCGGCGGCATCACGTCAGAGAAGAACCGCGGGAAGCGGATCCAGGAGCTTGGAGGCATCGGCGCCCACAGCACCAACTCGCGCGAGGAGTCCGCGGCGTGGATCCCAGGGGCGATGGCATGCGTCGCCGAGGCGCGGCGACCCCGGACACGGCGTGGGCGGCGCTGCTCGACGCTCCGACCTCCCGAGCCCTCGGCTCGGGCGTACAAGGGTAGCGGGTACCCCGAAGGAGGCCGCTCACACCCAAGCCTCGACACCACCTGCATCGCCGCTTCATCACGGCGATGGATCGACCTCTTCTTCGGCGGAAGTGGCCCGGGATCATCACGGGGAGCCTTTCCTTTCTCTTTGGTAGAAAACCTTCTGATAGGCGCCATTGTTGTCAGCAGTGGAGCACGGAGGAAGAAGCAAGCAAGCGAGGAAGAGATGGGCGACGGGGGCTCCGCCCCCTCCCCATTTATAGCAAGAGAAGGCCAACTGGCGTCTCCCACGATCACAGGTAATGATGGTTTTCCTTGCATGTCGTAAGGACTTGTCAAGTCGTGCAGTTGCCGAGGCAGCGTGGGGAAGCGGAGACGCCCACGTCCAATCCACCGCCACGCGTCAACCGAGGCCGCGGGCTTTTGGGGCCCGTGGTGCTCCGAGCTTGACCCTTGGCTTTGCCGCGAAGCCAAGCCCGAGCGCACCTTTGGCCCGGGGGCTACTGTCGGCGTTCTGGGAACGGGGGTCCCCAGACTTGCCTGCCTGCGGCCCACGGCGTGGCTAAGCAAGCAGGCCGTACGGCCCATCTTCGTCAACAAGGCATCCAAGACCCTCGCGAGGGTCCAAGCCTTGCGAGGTGGATGACGCAAGACCTCCTCTGGAGTAGCCTAGCCAGGCAGGCTCACGAGGAGTGGAGAGATCAAGGCGGGGCAAAACCTCACGAGGCCCTCGTGACGTGAGCCATGACGAACGACACCAGGCGGGCGCCACGCGGGCGCCAGCGCGCGCAGCGTCCTTATTTCCTCTTTGGTGCTAAGGAGGCCAGCGCAAGTGAAGAGTTCCAAGGCATCAGGCAAAGGTTGCTATATTGGTGCAACGAGACCAAGACCAGGAGGACGGCAAGACGGAGGTCATCGTGGAGCCCAAGACGGCATCACCACCAGAGCTTTTCGCAGGCGAAGACCACTTTTGTCAGGATAGCTTGTACTAGCTGTCCCCCTTCAAATTTGCCCACCGTTGTTGGCTCCCTTCCCGCTCGATATTTGGGAAGAGGACCAGGGCCTATATAAGTAGAGCTAGCCACCAAAGTAGGGGATCTCATCTTAGCTTGATCCAACCCGATCGAGAGCCTACCCTAGAACACCTCAACCTCAGGAGGCTGTTCTTCCCTTGTACTGTTCATCATTAGCCCAAGAGGCAATCCACCACCACCACACTGGAGTAGGGTATTACACCACAACGGTGGCCCGAACCAGTATAAACCTCGTGTCTTTCTGTGTTGCGAGTTCGTCGAGTTTGTCCGCGAGATCTTAGCGAGCCAGGGCATAGATCGGTAGGAGGGAAAGTCTTCATGCGCACCCCAGTGTTCAAACCTTAAGGGTTTGCCGGAACCCCACATCCGACACGTTAGATCATCGGATGCAAGCAGTGTCAATAGAAAACTCACCAATGCATGTAGAAGTTCATGGAAATTTAGTGGTCATTCATGCATTCGTTCTAATTAATGCCTCGGTAAACATAACTTCTTGTGAAAAACGAGCGTACTAATTACTTGTGCAAACTAGGAGTACGAAATTAATTCGACCACTCACCGTCTACCTTGGTTGGAGAGATTTTGAAATTGAGCCATAAACTGGAAAGGAGGGAGTAGTAACTTTTGTCTCGATTAGTATTTGTGGCCTTGTATAGATGCAAAATGTATTTTTTTATAGTGGCCTTGTATAAGTAAATGGAGGGAGTACTAAAGGACATATATATTCCAAATATTATGATAATCTCTCTAACCAAGGTAGTAGGGACGAGGAGTAAACAAAGGGAGTACTAGTAAAATTTTCTCCTCGTCCTGCGAGCCACCGCGCGCGTGGGCGAGGGAGCGGGCGTAAGGCGTAGTAAGCAAGCTTCACCTCATCCCGCGAGCCACCGCGCCCGTGGGCGGGGGAGACAGCATACTAAGCAAGCTTCTCCTCATTCTGTGAGTTGACGGGACACATCAAAAGTACTCCAGTGTATAGAGCCTTGCCTCTAAGGTAGGCCCCACATGGTTTGCCTCCTTTTTAACATAAGGCGTCAAGTCGCAATTTGTTTGTTCACCCGTGGTAGACGATCCTCCCTCCATCTAGTGGACAACTTGTCCACGTGTCAAGTTACCACGTGGGCTGCCTTTTCGTACAGAAATGAGCTCCACCGTGTACCCGCGCGGGTGTGGTTGGGAAAGAGACGGGAGTACGTGCGCCGTCCATGCACCTCTTCTCTTCGTGCACGTCCCCCACCCACATGAGATGCGGTACGAGGTGGAGGCATGGACGGCAGCAACGACGCCCGTGCGCCGCTCCTTGTCGAGTTGGAGCGGCAAGTTGCTGAACCGCGCGCCGGCTTGGGCGGCAACTGGCTCCGTCGGGCGAGGGGAGGGAGGTGGATCAGCGAGCTGCATAGCTCGTATCCGGTGGGCTCGGCGGGCCACCCAGCAGGCTTGGATGTGGAATAACTACTCTTTGTAAGCCATTGTACGAGTGGACAAAATGGTGAAGGAGGAGATAGGGGAGCGGCAGAGGTGTGCGATTCTTGGCCGGCGTTTGGCCTCATTTAAATAGGAGATTAATTAGACGGCGGACGGGAGGAGCTCGGCCGGCGTTGCGTTTAATGCCGCCCTGGTCATGAACAGACTTGTGTCCAGAGTGGGTTTCTCGGCTTCCACACGGGAGGGTTTCATGGAGGCGTTTGAATGCGACAAGGGGGCGTGTTCAGCCGGGCGTGCAGCGAGTGGCGCCCTCGACTCTGACGTAGGACAGCGCGCCATTCTTCCACCGACGTGTGGGCTCTTTGGGTACATGGCCTGCATGTCAGTGACCCAACGCAGGCAGCACACAGCAGAGGAACCTTTGGTGGGCCAGGGCGGTCAGAAGCAGGCATTTCATAAACCAATGATTGTTCATTGAGTGTGATGTCATCCTTTTCATGTAGATAAGCCTACTATGTTGATAGCCCGTTCGATACGTTGTGATTCATAAAGACCGCTACAAACATCAATGTTCTGCTTATCACAGATAAGATTGATTAATACCCGTAACAATCCATGTCCTTAACAAAGGGTGCATGCACGTATAGGTTGAGCGTGTGTCTTGCGTCGTGTGCTATGTGCATGCAGGCGTGCGAGTGTTGCGTGTGTGCAAGGGTACGTTTCAGTGTTGTATGCATGTGTGCGTACGTGCGTGTGTTCGCGAGTGCATGTGTACGCGTCCGTGTTGCACGCCTGCATGCTTGCGTGTGTTCATTATGTGTACGCGTCAGTGTTGCACACCTCCATGCGTGCGTGCATGTGTACGTGCGGGGTGAGGCTACACGTCAGTCGACTGACTTTTTCATCTCTGGTCATTAGATTTTCCAGCCATTGGATACGAAATCAAGGGCCTGCAGTTTATCATCAAACTCCACCCCCTAAGCCGCCAGCCACCACTGGCCGAACCGCCGGCCCCCGCCGCCCGCTGCCGGCCCACGCCGAAACCACTCCTCACCACTGGCCCGCCGCCGCACCGGCCATCCCTCTAGCCCCCCCCCCCCGCGTTGAGCTTTTTCTCCGGCGATCCCCACCCCACCGCCCAATCAACGTGCCCCCCCACCGCCGGCGACTGCCAACCAGAGGTCTCACGACTTCGAGTACCCACCGACCACTAATTTATTAATATTTCTGTCCTTCATATACGCACTGACGGGTGGGCCCTATGGTAATGTGCGCTGCTGAATGTGGACCGTTTGACTAGTCAATTGATCATGTCATCAACAAATTACGGAGCTGTATGGTGAGCCAGTGACCGTATGATCACCCTAAAATGTATTTTATTAAGACAGTACAGACTCAAACTAGCATTTCTTTCTTTCATATACGGGCTGACAGGTGGGCCCCATGGTTACGTGCCCCGATGGTGCAACACTAGTTGTGGCACGTGGAACGTTTGACTGGTTAGTTGATTGTGTCATCAACAAAATACGGAGTTGTATGGGTGAGCCAGTGACCATATAATCATGACATGTATTTTTTTAACACGGTACAGACGCAAGGGCTCATATATACGCGCAAGCACTCACCGCTATAAGCGCACACACGCAGACCCTGCCCCTATGAGCACCTTCGAGAGAGCGGGCCAGCATATGATCTTGAGATTTTATGAAGTCACCATAGGTGCCTCGTAGTCAAGTGGAACGTCTCCTCCCAGTGAACACACATCGCCGAAAAATACTGAAATTAACCCAGGATAAATGCGAGCACCTGGACTTTAACCCTGGTGGGCTCGAGAAACCATTGTCCTCCTAACCATCCAACCACATGTTGGTTAGCACGACAAAATGTATGTGGTGACCGTGATGAGCTTATTCTGAAGTCCAGTGACCATATCGTGCTTTCGCTTCAAATACAATGACCGTAAGTGTCGTCAACAAAATACGGAGCACGCATCAAATGCAAAGTCCGTGAGTGTCATCAAGAAAATACGGAGACGTATCGTGAGCTAGATACCGTATGATCACCACGAGAATGTATACGGTGACCGTAATGAGCATATTTTGAACTCCAGTGACCGTATAGTGCTTTAGCTTGAAATACAGTGACCGTCATGCGTAAATATGCCGTGGGCATGCATACTTTTAGAGGGCCGAGAGATAGTTTGTGTGTGTACGTGAAAGTGGTGTAGAAAGAGGGGATGTCCGGTGGAGACAAGGAGAGATATGCCCTTCGTTTGTCTTTCCCGTGACTAATATTTTAGGAGAATATATAAACATTCACAATGCAGAACAAATATTTTTGGATGCACCATGCAATTAACTTTCATGTATAACATTGTACTATTGTATATGCTTATTTTCTTAGTGGCCGATTGCATGGGTGGTGTGGTGGGCACATCATTTCTACTTGTGGTGGGTCAACATGAGGACTCATGGGTCGGTTCCATCCTGCGCCACATAGGTTGGATCGAGACACGTTATACAAAGACCCATGTGGAGGACTCGGCGTACAACATAAAGCTAGCTACCAGAGTCGCGGAGGACTCTATCCCCCTGGTGATAAGCCCACTATATATGATTTGTAACCCTAGGCCCCCAGTATGTTATAGAAGCTTGGGGGCTAGTTCGTCGATAGTATACATACACGCACAATGCCTAGTATTCACGTGTACTTTGTACACACCCCTATCACTAATATACAGTACCAGGAGTAGGCTTTTTCCTCAGCTGCAAGGGTCCGAACTAGGGTAAAACTTTGCCTCGTATTACCATCCAGCCTAACAGTCAGGGATATCCTACCGAATGATATGATGGAATCATATCTGCCAACTACTAAGAGAGAGGTGTGTTTGGGGGGGGGCAATGTGTGCGAGAGAGGCCTAAAGATAATGTGTGTGCGGGAGACACGTATGCACATATATGTGTGTATAGAGGGCTAGTAGAGACCGTGCGTGTGTATATATGCATGTGAGAGAAATAGTGTTTTCCAACTGAGATTAGTGAAAAGAGTGGTACATAGTAGTCAGAAAGAGAGAGAGAGAGATATAGAGAGAGCATGTGCGTGAGACTCCCTGACACCCCGAGAGAGATTGTGAGCATGTGTGAAAGAGAAATGCCGATGCATATAAAGTGTGTGCACTTATGCGGTAGATAGAGATATGTATAGCGCGTTTGTGAGAACGGGCCGAGGCATAGTGCATCTACGTGTAAAAGGCGGTTCTACGCATTAAATTAAAATATAAATGGCATTATTATTTTTGGATGAGATCATGAATTTTGCAAATTGCGTATGGACGAAAACCGGTCTATCAGACACCCATACTCTATTGAATTCTAGCGTGTGCATGTGTTTATTTCATATTATTGATCCAGAGAGTGGGAGCGGTTTGAAATACAGGCAGTGGATGCTTTTGCAATTCATATATAAACATTAATTAGTGCACTCCATGTTGTTAGTGTGAAGCACTTTCTACATTTGCCACTTGCATGGATACATTTCAAATTGCTAGCTACAAAATAGAATAGATGTCGAATTCAACATAAAGGGGGTTTCGAAGATTCGAATTCATAGGAAGTGCATTCATCTATTTGAACCCGAGATAATGGCATTTGTAAATCAGATGTAAAAGGGGGCATCAATCTTTGTTGTGCATTTGAACATGCTATATATATTCATACCCATGTCTAACTTTTTTTTGCAACCAAGGAGATTATATCTGGAACCATGCATGAACCGAGGTAAGTTGCATATTTTTTAATATATACTCGTGTACAATGTATATTCAAATGTACCACCTCCATTCGAAAATAATCGTAGCTTTAGGATTTTCAAGAGTAAAGATTTGTGAAGTTTGACAAATCCTGAATGTTCAATTCAAGAGAACCGAAAACGTTAATGCTTCTGCTCCCAAATATTGAACGAAGCGCCAAATAGGCCTGTGGTCAGCCGAAACCGCGCGAGACTAATGTTTGGTGGTAGGAAATTACTGTCCTGACTCTGGCCCGTGTAGCCTATCGGCCCGATGTCCAAAGGTCTAAACCGGGGTAGGTTTGTAACTTCACCAAGACGCCAGTCTCAACCGCCTCCAAGAAGCATTCATACGTCGTGGGCGCCTAAACACCCATGCGCTCGGCCGAAATCTATCCCACCCACATTTGGAACACCTGAGATTACTGTCCTACCCCCAACCCGCAATATGTCCGAAATTTTAGATGGGGGAAAAGTTTGTAACTTTCCGCAAATTTCAAACAAGCGCGTCCCAAACCGAAACATTGTTCCCCCTTAGTTCCCCGCCTCCCTCCGTTTCCCCATTCATACTCCGTGGGCGCCAAAACGCCCTCTCCACCAGCCGCGAAACCCCAACCTCCTCCGTCCTCCACCCCATAGCGCCCAATCCACCGCCGCCCTCCTCCATCACGCCGGAGCCGGTACCCCGACGTCGTCGTCCAACGCAACCGCAATCGCAACGCCCTCAAGGACTTAGTAGCTGAAGCCGATGTAGAGCTGCCTCCACGATGCCGACGCCGACGTGCGCCGTACCAGAACTACTCCGACCACGCCGTCCTGCGCCTCACTGCTGCTGCTCCACTGTTGCAACCGTCCACCGCACCAAATCTGGCCTCTACGCCGTCGTTCGCTGCCTCGGATCTGCTTCCCCGCCGCCGACAGATAGCCACCGCACCACACTCAACAACTTGGCCATGGGTTCGTCCAAGGCTGCACCGTCCTCCACAACTTCTCGTTTCCAGCGAACCACAAGAAGATCGTTGGAAAAATAGAAGGAGGACACAGCACTGCCAGCAGAAAGAGGTACACCTCTTCCCTTATGCGTGCAAACCTTACGTCTCTACTCACACGATATTCATCCCACGAAAGAAACTAGTTGAGCGCTTCTTACTGCATCTTCGTCATGATACTAAATGCACAAGGTTTCCTCCCTTTACTATTTCACCTTTGCTAGAGGTTAGTAGCCCGCCTAGATTTCAATTCAGGGTCAGTCGAACCGCAATTAAAGGAAGCAGCACCCGCTTAGGCGCGCGGAGCACCTAGTCCGCCTGTTCGCTGGGGAAGCAGTGCATCGGTGTCTATCATAGGGGTGTGGGGCGCAGGAGCTACTTGCGCCCGATCTGGAGGTCGGCGGGGCTTGAATGGATTGCCGGGGGGCGGTGCCAAGCACGGCGGTGCGGTGAGGTCGAGGGGAGGGCGCAGGCAGGGACTGGGCCGGTGGTCGCTGCCGTTTCGAAGAAGATCGTCAACACTGACTGGCTGGAGGTAGATGAAGGCGATCTGCCCGTTCTTTGTACATCGGACGGTGCAAAAAAATGGACTGACCTATTTGTTTTCAGTCAAATGTTATTTTCATAGAATCCTGTAGTAATTTAGTGTGTCATGCATGTTGTAGAGCTATCATATGTCTCCCGTCATTTATTTCTCACCGACCTGCTATCTGGTACCTTTACACTGTACTAATTGTGCACACACTTCACCCATACTCACACTATTGTTTTTTTTATGCATGGGTATTTCAGACTCTGACGCAGTGTTGATGAATGCTTAAAAGAAAAGACAGAAGTCGCTTCAGTGTAATTCAAAGATAAGCAGTAAGCGTTTCAGCGCTCTAAGGGATGCAGTGTCAGCAGTTGGAGACAGTAAACGTAGCTCTGCAGTTGATGATCTCAATTGTCACACACAACCATCCCAGGTGCTTTCTTTAACTTCGCGCTGTCAAATGTGGTTGCATGTCGCATATGGTGTCTAGCTTGTATTGCTTCCATTTTGGTTAAATTGCATCTGCTTACTTTACACATTATACCTTTGATAATGACATGCCTTCCTGTTTTTGATACATACTACATATGTCTATTAACCTTGTTCATACATCAAACTAATGCTCTTTTGTATCCCTCGTCAATCACTTATGATGAGACAGTCACCCGAGTGGGTTACTGTGAGACGCCATACTCGTTTAAAGAGTGCAGCGTCATCCTCCCCACATGATTCTCAAGAAACAGCAAGGCTAAATGAAGATAGTCAACGTAGCTCTCTAGTTGATGACCGCAATTCCCCCACACCACCATCACAGGTGCTTGCTCTAACTTTGCAGTGTGATATGTGGTTGCATGTTGCATACGGTGTCTAGCTTGTAATCCTTCTAATTTGGGTAAATTGCATCTGCTTAGATTACACATTATACCTGTGAATATGACATGCCTTCCTATTTTTGGTACACACTACATCTATGTGTTAACATTGTTCTTACATGAAACTACCTCTCTTCTGTATCCTGTGTCAATCACTTACGATGAGTCACCTTTATTCGTTGCATATTATTTCTAGCCTGTTGCCATGTATTGCTTCTAATTTGGTAAAATAAATTTGTTAGGGCACCCTTTTAATTTGGCAGAGTGATATTGGTTTCATCTTTCATATCGTTTCTAGCTTGCATTGATTCTAACAAGTTCAAGCACCTTGTGCTTAGTTTACACTTTATAAATCATACATGTCAATATGTCACGCCGTCCTGTTTTTCATACATATTCCATCCTCCTATCATGCGGCTGCCTTACATGACAGTAGTGTTCGTCTGTATCATGCATCAATGAGTTCTGAAGAGAAAATTTTATTCATTTTTCTTGTGGGTTTGACTTGACAAGGCAAAATCAAGAAAGAGGAAGGAAAAGAGTAAGGATGGTGATGATGGTGGTCCTCTGTAGCAACGTAAACGGAGCATCTGTACCGATTCTGCTTGTACTGATAGTGCATTACAAGGTCCAAGTCTCCGCTGCCCTACTCCACCATCCAAGGTGCTTGCTCTAACTTGGCAGTGTGATATCTGGTTGCATGTTGCATATGGTGTCTAGCTTGTATTGCTCCTAATTAGTGTAAACTGCAGCTGCTTAGCTTACACATGATACGTGTGAATATGACACGCTTTCCTGTTTTTGGTACATATTATATCTGTCTATCACACGATGTTCTTACATGAAACTACTCTTCTTGTGTATCCTGCATCAGTCACTTATGACGGAACACCTTTAAGTTGGTAGTGTGATATTGGTTTGTGTCTTGAATAGGTTCTAGCATGTATTGCTTCTAGTTTGATGAACGCCACCTATGACGAGACAGTTTTAACTTGGCAGAGTGATATTGATTGCACCTTTCATATGGTGTGTAGTTTGCAGTGCTTCTAATTTGTTGAAGTGCCTTCTGCTTAGTTACCACATCATAGGTGTGAATATGTCAAGCTGTCCATTTTTTGTACATATTCCATCCTCGTATCATGACTTTGCCTTTCATCAGAGTAGTGTTCGTCAGTATCATGCATGAATGAGTTCTGAAGAGTGAATTATATTCCTTTTTCTTGTCGGTTTGTCCTCACAATGCAAAATCAATAAAGCTGAAGGAAATTGGCAAGGCATAGGATGATGGTGGTCCTTCCGAGCAACTGAAACGGAGGTTCTCTACAGATTCTAGTCCGCCATCCTCCCAACAAGATTCGCAAGACAACGCAAGGCTAGACAGTCAACGTAGTTGTGTAGATGATGAGCACATGTCCCCTACTCCACCATCACAGCTGCTTGCTCTAACTTGGCACTATTATATGTGGTTGCATGTTGCGTATGATGTCTAGCTTGTATTGCTTCTAACTTTGTTGAATTGCATCTGCTTACTTTACACATAATGCCTGTGAATATGACACGTGTTCCTGTTTCTAGAACATACGTGTACATGATGAGCACATCTCCCCTACTCCACCATCATAGGTGCTTGCTCTAACTTGGAACTGTTATATGTGGTTGCGTTTTCCGTATGATGTCTAGTTTGTATTGCTTCTGATTATGTTGAATTGCATCTGCGTAGCTTACAACTTATACCTGCAACGATCACTTACCCATAAGACACATTTAACTTGGGACTGTGATGTAAGTTGCATCTTGCATTTTCTTCTAGCTTGTACTGCTTCTAATTTCTTGAAATGGCACTTACGACGAGACACTTTTTACCTAATAGAGTGATATTGGTTGCATGTTCGTATGGTGCCTAGCTTTCATTTCTTCTAATTTTGTTGAAATGCCTTCTGCTTATTGTTTTTTCATACATATTCCATCCTCCTATCGTACGTCTGAATATGAAACACTGTCTTTTTTTGTATATATTCCATCCTCCTATCCTGCGCTTGCCTTACATCAAAGTAGTGTTCGTCTGTATCATGCATCAACCAGTTATGCAGAGCTAATTTTATTCATCTTCTTGTGGTTTTGACTTCATAAGGCAATATCAGAAAATAGGAAGGAAAAGAGTAAGTTAGGGGATGTTGGTGGTCCTCCGCACCGACGCAAACAGAGACTCTCTAGATTTGCCACTGCTACTGCTAATGAAGTTGAAGTCACAAGTCTACATGATGAGTTCATCTCCCGTACTCCACCATCGCAGGTGCTTGTTCTAAGTTGACAGTGTGATAATTGGTTTCATGTTGCATATGTTACCTAGCCTGTATTTCTTCTATTTTGATTAAATTGCACCTGCTGAGTTCATACGTTATACATGTGCATATGACATGGTGTTCTGTGTCTAGAATACACTGCATCTATCTATCATACCATGTTCTTACATCAAAGTACTGATGTTGTGTATCCCGCATCAGTCACTCATGATTGGACACTTTTAACATGGCAGTTTGATAGTGGTTGCATCTTGCATTGATTTCTACGTTGTACTGCTTCTAATTTTTCGAATTGCCACTTATGACAAGACACTTTTAACTTGGCAGAGTAATATTGGTTGCATCTTTCATATGGTGTCTAGCTTGCATCACTTCTATTTTCTTGAAAATCCTTCTGCTTAGTTTACACATCGTAGCTGTGAATATGTCATGCTGTCCTGTTTTTCTTACATATTCCATCCTCATACGGTTGTCTTACATCAAAGTATTGCTTGTCTGTATCATGCATCAATGAGTTGTGAAGAGAGATTTTATTCTTTTGTGTAGTGGGTACGGCTTGACATGGCAAAGTCAAAAAAGAGCAAGGAAAATAATATAGTAGGGAGTGGTGTTACTCGTCGGGTGATACGTATCCAACGTATCTATAATTTTTGATTGTTCCATGCTATATTATATTCTATTTTGGACATTATTGGGCTTTTTTATACACTTTTATATTATTTTTGGGACTAAACTATTAACCGGAGGCCTAGCCCAGAATTGCTATTTTTGCCTATTTCAGAGTTTCGCAGAGAAAGAATATCAAACGGAGTCCAAACGGAATGAAACCTTCGGGAACGTGATTTTCGGAACGAACGTGATCCAGAGGACCTAGAGTCTACGCAAAGCAACGAACGAGGAAGGCACGAGGTAGGGGGGCGTGCCTACCCTCCCCAGGCGCCCCTCCACCCTCGTGGGCCCCTCGTTGCTCCACCGACGTACTTCTTCCACCTATATATACCTACGTACCCCCAAACTACCAGATACGGAGCCAAAAACCTAATTCCACCACCGCAACTTTCTGTACCCGTGAGATCCCATCTTGGGGCCTTTTCCGGCGCTCCGCCGGAGGGGGCATTGATCACGGAGGGCCTCTACATCATCTCCAAGGCCTCTCCGATGAAGAGTGAGTACTTTACCTCAGACCTTCGGGTCCATAGTTATAAGCTAGATGGCTTCTTCTCTCTTTTTGGATCTCAATACAATGTTCTCCCCCTCTCTTGTGGAGATCTATTCGATGTAATCTTCTTTTGCGGTGTGTTTGTTGAGATCCGATGAATTGTGGGTTTATGATCAATATTATCTATGAACAATATTTGAATCTTCTCTGAATTCTTTTATGTATGATTGGTTATCTTTGCAAGTCTCTTCGAATTACCAGTTTGGTTTGGCCTACTTGATTGATCTTTCTAGCAATGGGAGAAGTGCTTAGCTTTGCGTTGAATCTTGCGGTGTCCTTTCCAGTGATAGTAGGGGCACCAAGGCACGTATTGTATTGCTGCCATCGAGGATAAAAAGATGGGGTTTATATCGTATTGCATGAGTTTATCCCTCTATATCATGTCATCTTTCTTAATGCGTTACTCTGTTCTTCATGAACTTAATACTCTAGATGCGTGCTGGATAGCGGTCGATGTGTGGAGTAATAGTAGTAGATGTAGGCAGGAGTCGGTCTACTTGTCTCGGACGTGATGCCTATATACATGATCATACCTAGATATTCTCATAACTATGCTCAATTCTATCAATTGCTTGACAGTAATTTGTTTACCCATCGCAAATACTTATGCTATCTTGAGAGAAGCCACTAGTGAAACCTATGGCCCCCGAGTGTATTTTCCATCATATTAATCTTCCAACACTTAGCTATTTTTATTGTTTTTATTTTACTTTGCATCTTTATCATAAAAATACCAAAAATATTATCCTATCATCTCTATCAGATCTCACTCTCGTAAGTGACCGTGAAGGGATTGACAACCCCTTTATCGCGTTGGTTGCGAGGTTCTTTTTTGTTTGTGTAGGTGCGAGGGACTCGCGCGTGGACTCCTACTGGATTGATACCTTGGTTCTCAAAAACTGAGGGAAATACTTACGCTACTTTGCTGCATCACCCTTTCCTCTTCAAGGGAAAACCAACGCAGTGCTCAAGAGGTAGCAAGAAGGATTTCTGGCGCCGTTGCCGGGGACTCTACGCAAAAGTCAAGCCATACCAAGTACCCATCACAAACTCATCTCCCTCGCATTACATTATTTGCCATTTGCCTCTCGTTTTCCTCTCCCCCACTTCACCCTTGCCATTTTATTCGCCCTCTCTTCCGTTCGCCTCTTTTTCGCTTGTCTCCTGTTGCCTATTGCCCCTATGGCCCCGCCTAGCGTTGGTGAATTTCACCTTAAAAGGTTGTAAGGGATTGAAAACAATGTCCGAAGTTTTATGACTTTACAATTTGAGCATAATAATTTCTTTAGAAACGAGCTTAAGGAACAAAAAGGCTTTATGGAGTACATGAATAAAGAGCTTGATGATATGTCTAAGGAATTTTATGGTTTGAATTGTCAAATTGCTCATCTTGAAAAATTAATCGCTGAAGTATCGGATAAGCAGGCCACCTTAGTCAATAAGATGGCCGCCAAACCGGAAAAATTCTATGAAAATAAAGATCAAGATCTAAAAGTTATTGATGTGTCCCCTATTAAATCTTTGTTTTGCAATATGAATCTTGATAAAGATGGGACTGAATATGATCCACCTTTACCTAGAAGGCGTTCCAAAAATTCAGAGTTTTTAGATCTTGATGCAAAATTTGGTAGAAGTGGGATTGAAGAAGTTAAAACTTTAGATATCAATGAACCCACTATTTTTGACTTGAAGGAATTTAATTATGATAATTGCTCTTTGATAGATTGTATTTCCTTGTTGCAATCCGTGCTAAATTCTCCGCATGCTTATAGTCAAAATAAGGCTTTTACTAAACATATCGTTGATGCTTTGATGCAATCTTATGAAGAAAAACTTGAGTTGGAAGTTTCTATCCCTAGAAAAATTTATGATGAGTGGGAACCTACTATTAAAATTAAAATTAAAGATCATGAGTGTTATGCTTTGTGTGATTCGGGTGCTAGTGTTTCCACGATTCCGAAAACTTTGTGTGATTTGCTAGGTTTCCATGAACTTGATGATTGCTCTTTAAATTTGCACTTTGCAGATTCCACTATCAAACAACCTATGGGAAGAATTAATGATGTTCTTATTATTGCAAATAGGAATTATGTGCCCGTAGATTTTATTGTTCTTGATATAGATTGCAATCCTTCATGTCCTATTATCCTTGGTAGACCTATCCTTAGAACGATTGGTGCAATTATTGATATGAAGGAAGGGAATATTAGATTCCAATTTCCGTTAAGCAAAGGCATGGAACACTTCCCTAGAAAGAAAATAAAATTACGATATGAATCTATCATGAGAGCCACTTATGGATTGCCTACCAAAGATGGCAATACTTAGATCTATCCTTGCTTTTATTCCTAGCTAGGGGCGTTAAACGATAGCCCTTGTTGGGAGGCAACCCAATTTTATTTTTAGTTTTTTGCTTTTTGCTTATTTTTAGGAATAAATGTTTGATCTAGCCTCTGGTTAGATGTGTTTTTATGTTTTAATTAGTGTTTGTGCCAAGTTAAACCTATAGGATCTTCTTGGATTATAGTTATTTGATCTTGCTGAAAATTGCAGAAACTTTCTGTTCACGAAAATAATTGTTAAAAATCACCAGAACGTGATAAAATATTTATTCCAATTGCTTCTGATCAATAAACAAATTTTATAGGTCGTCCTATTTTTTCAGAATTTTTGGAGTTCCAGAAGTTTGCGTTAGTTACAGATTACTACAGACTGTTCTGTTTTTGACAGATTCTGTTTTTCGTGTGTTGTTTGCTTATTTTGATGAATCTATGGCTAATAAAATAGTTTATAAACCATAGAGAAGTTGGAATACAGTAGGTTTAACACCAATATAAATAAAGAATGTGTTCATTATAGTACCTTGAAGTGGTGTTTTGTTTTCTTTCGCTAACGGAGCTCATGAGATTTTCTGTTAAGTTTTGTGTTGTGAAGTTTTCAAGTTTTGGGTAAAAGATTTGATGGATTATGGAACAAGGAGTGGCAAGAGCCTAAGGTTGGGGATTCCCAAGGCACCCCAAGATAATCGAAGGACACCAAAAAGCCAAAGCTTGGGGATGCCCTGGAAGGCATCCCCTCTTTCGTCTACTTCCATCGGTAACATTACTTGGAGCTATATTTTTATTCACCACATGTTATGTCTTTTGCTTGGAGCGTCTTGTATTATTTGAGTCTTTGCTTTTTAGTTTACCACAGTCATCTTTGTTGGACACACTTTTTGAGAGAGACACACATGATTCGGAAATTATTACAATACTCTATGTGCTTCACTTATAGTTTTTGCTCTAGTGCTTCACTTATATCTTTTAGAGCACGGTGGTGGTTTTGTTTTATAGAAACTATTATTCTCTCTTACTTCACTTATATTATTTTGAGAGTCTTAAACAGCATGGTAATTTGCTTAGATAATCCAAATATGCTAGGTATTCAAGACTAGTAAAAAAACTTTCTTATGAGTGTGCTGAATACTAAGAGAAGTTTGATGCTTAATGATTGTTTTGAGATATGAAGGTAGTGATATTAAAGTTGTGCTAGTTGAGTAGTTGTGAATTTGAGAAATACTTGTGTTGAAGTTTGCAAGTCCCGTAGCATGCACGTATGGTAAACGTTATGTAACAAATTTGAAACATGAGGTGTTCTTTAATTGTCTTCCATATGAGTGGCGGTCGGGGACAAGCGATGGTCTTTTCCTACCAATCTATCCCCCTAGGAGCATGCGCGTAGTGCTTGGTTTTTGATGACTTGTAGATTTTTGCAATAAGTATGTGAGTTCTTTATGACTAATGTTGAGTCCATGGATTATACGCACTCTTACCCTTCCATCATTGCTAGCCTCTTCGGTACCGTGCATTGCCCTTTCTCACATTGAGAGTTGGTGCAAACTTCGCCGATGCATCCAAACCCCGTGATATGATACACTCTTTCACACATAAACCTCCTTATATCTTCCTCAAAACAGCCACCATACCTACCTATCATGGCATTTCCATAGCCATTCCGAGATATATTGCCATGCAACTTTCCACCGTTCCGTTTATTATGACACGCTCATCATTGTCATATTGCTTTCCATAATCATGTAGTTGACATCATATTTGTGGCAAAGCCACCGTTCATAATTTTTCATACATGTCACTCTTGATTCATTGTTATCCCGGTATACTGCCGGAGGCATTCATATAGAGTCATACTTTGTTCTAGTATCGAGTTGTAATCATTGAGTTGTAAATAAATATAAGTGTGATGATGATCATTCATAGAGCATTGTCCCAATATAAAAAGGAAGGCCCAAAAAAAGAAAATAAAATGGGGCAATGCTACTATCCCTTTCCATACTTGTGCTTCAAAGTAGCACCATGTTCTTCATGTTAGAGAGTCTCTTGTTTTGTCACTTTCATATACTAGTGGAAATTTTTAATTATAGAACTTGGCTTGTATATTCCAACAATGGGCTTCCTCAAATGCCCTAGGTCTTCGTGAGCAAGCAAGTTGGATGCACACCCACTTAGTTTCTGTTGTTGAGCTTTCATGCATTTATAGCCCTAGTGCATCCATTGCATGGCAATCCCTACTCCTTGCATTAACATCAATTGATGGGCATCTCCATAGCTCATTGATTAGCCTCGTTGATGTGAGACTTTCTCCTTTTTTGTCTTCTCCACATAACCCCCATCATTATATTCTATTCCACCCATAGTGCTATATCCATGGCTCACGCTCATATATTGCGTGAAGGTTGAAAAAAGTTTGAGATTACTAAAGTATGAAACAATTGCTTGGCTTGTCATCGGGGTTGTGCATGATGAGAGCATTCTTGTGTGACGGAAATGGAGCATGACTAAACTATATGATTTTGTAGGGGTGAACTTTCTTTGGCCATGTTATTTTGAGAGGACATAATTGCTTAGTTAGTATGCTTGAAGTATTATTACTTGTATGTCAATATTAAACCTTTATCATGAATCTTTCGGATCTGAATATTCATATCACAATTAAGAAAATTACATTGAAAACCATGCCAAGTAGCATTCCACATCAAAAATTCAGTTTCTATCATTTACCTACTCGAGAAAGAGCAGGAATTAAGCTTGGGGATGCTTGATACGTCTCCAACGTATCTATAATTTTTTATTGTTCCATGCTATATTATATTGTGTTTTGGACATTATTGGGCTTTATTATACACTTCTATATTATTTTTGGGACTAACCTATTAACCGGAGGCCCAGCCCAGAATTGCTGCTTATGCCTATTTCAGAGTTTCGCAGAAAAAGAATGTCAAACGGAGTCCGAACGGAATGAAACCTTCGGGAACGTGATTTTCGGAACGAACGTGATCCAGAGGACTTGGAGTCTATGCAAAGCAACGAACGAGGAAGACACGAGGTAGGGGGCGCGCCTACCCCCCCCAGGCGCGCCCTCCACCCACGTGGGCCCCTCGTTGCTCCACCGACGTACTTCTTCCTCCTATATATACCTACGTACCCCCAAACTACCTGATACGGAGCCAAAAACCTAATTCCACCGCTGCAACTTTCTGTACCCGTGAGATCCCATCTTGGGGCCTTTTCCGGCGCTCCGCCGGAGGGGGCATTGATCACGGATGACCTCTACATAATCTCCAAGGCCTCTCTGATGAAGTGTGAGTAGTTTACCTCAGACCTTCGGGTCCATAGTTATTAGCTAGATGGCTTCTTCTCCCTTTTTGTATCTCAATACAATGTTCTCCCCTCTCTTGTGGAGATCTATTCGATGTAATCTTCTTTTGCGGTGTGTTTGTCGAGATCCGATGAATTGTGGGTTTATGATCAAGATTATCTATGAACAATATTTAAATCTTCTCTGAATTCTTTTATGTATGATTGGTTATCTTTGCAAGTCCCTTAGAATTATCAGTTTGGTTTGGCATACTAGATTGATCTTTCTTGCAATGGGAGAAGTGCTTAGCTTTGGGTTCAATCTTGCGGTGTCCTTTCCTAGTGATAGTAGGGGCAGCAAGGCACGTATTGTATTGTTGCCATCGAGAATAAAAAGATGGGGTTTATATCGTATTGCATGAGTTTATCCCTCTACATCATGTCATCTTTCTTAATGCCTTACTCTGTTCTTCATGAACTTAATACTCTAGATGCATGCTGGATAGCGGTCGATGAGTGGAGTAATAGTAGTAGATGCAGGCAGGAGTCGGTCTACTTGTCTCGGACGTGATGCCTATATACATGATCATACCTAGATATTCTCATAACTATGCTCAATTCTATCAATTGCTCGACAGTAATTTGTTCACCCATCGCGAATACTTATGCTATCTTGAGAGAAGCCACTAGTGAAACCTATGGCCCCCGGGTCTATTTTCCGTCATATTAATCTTCCAACACTTAGCTATTTTTATTTCTTTTTATTTTACTTTGCATCTTTATCATAAAAATACCCAAAATATTATCCTATCATCTCTATCATATCTCACTCTCGTAAGTGACCGTGAAGGGATTGACAACCCCTTTATCGCGTTGCTTGCGAGGTTCTTGTTTGTTTGTGTAGGTGCGAGGGACTCGCGCGTGGACTCCTACTGGATTGATACCTTGGTTCTCAAAAACTGAGGGAAATACTTATGCTACTTTGCTGCATCACCCTTTCCTCTTCAAGGGAAAACCAACGCAATGCTCAAGAGGTAGCATCGGGTGAAACGGAAAAGGATCGGCCGTCCAGATTCTGCTAGTACTTATAGTGCAGTAGAAGGTCCAAGTCCACCGGCTAAATCTACAAACACAGTATCACCTGCTCCACCAGCTGCAGCATCCGCTTCAACTGTACCAGCATCTCAACGAGTTGCTCGTTCGGTTGCTCCGGAACTGGCCAGTTCCCTAGCTGCCTTCACACCTAACACTACTTCCGAAGCACTGCTGACACAACAAGACTTGGCAAGATCAGATGAACCTCATGAGCATCAACACCAAGACGGTACCTGACCGAGTCCAGTTGCAGTTGCATGCTCCTTTATATGTACTCTCACAGTTTGATGTACACTAACACTTTCCGTATTCGTTGTTGAACTAGCACCACGACGCAAGCGGAAACAGACATCGGGGATAATGCTTGACGGATTAACAAAATCTAAAGGAGGAAGAATGGAGATCCATTTTGAGGCATGTTTAAAAAGGCCACGTGATGCTACAGAGTCAGCCAAGTTAGTATCAGAGGCAGCCGTTGTCGTTAGGTGTCATGCACGTATCCTCACAACATGGATCCAGTACAGGAATGAGAAAGACAATACCCAGTTTAACACCTTCCTTGACCATTTATCCGTAAGTAATGTCATTCATCGCA
The DNA here is from genome assembly GCF_018294505.1 of Triticum aestivum. Classification (NCBI taxonomy): domain Eukaryota; kingdom Viridiplantae; phylum Streptophyta; class Magnoliopsida; order Poales; family Poaceae; genus Triticum; species Triticum aestivum. The sequence continues at coordinate 117,722,539 of NC_057814.1, forward strand.
CTTAGTAATATTGTCTTGCTCTGTCCCATACTTTCTAGCTTCCTCCTAATAAGACTCACATTCTTTTTTCAACACATGAGGTTCAAGTGGGATCTGAAAGATGATGCAACTAAACAAGCATGCACTCATGTTTTTTAGTCTGCTGTGCGACAGTATCGGTACCACCTTAGAAAATCTCGCTTTGAAGGCAAGGCTAACAATGAAATCGCCCAAACATCTCCAGTGGAATATATTACAGATGAAGACTGGACATTCCTCGTTAAACACTGGTCTGATCCAAAGTATCAGGTAGGCTATATGTATTTGATCAGACCACATATTGAACTTGTATTTATGTATGTGCCTTACAAGTGTATCTTCTTCCAGGCTAACTGTTTGAAGAACAAGACCAACCGTTCTAAAGTGAAATTCCAACAGACAACAGGATCTCGTCGCTATATTGCACACTGTGAGGCTCTTGTAAATAGCTGCTACTTCCTTCTTTTTTCTGTGCCATATTATCGTATCTATATTGACTTGTTCCAAATACAGAGGAAATCCTGTGCGGACCAAAAAGAACCTGAACCGAATGCAGTGCAAATCTTCAAGGATTGCCACACCAGCAAGATGAAGGGCATGAGCACACCAGTTCAAGCCGCTGTTGTAAGTCCTTACTCCTCCTGCCTTTGAACTGATTGGTACTGTGATGTGTTCATTTAACTACTTGGTTTGCAGCCAATGTCAGTTACTCTGTTCACTTTTATACACAGTTGTCTTAACGTATCATTTCACCTTACATGGTTTAAAAAAGATGAAGGATATTCTTTTGGTCTTGATCTGTATTCTAGTTGTTATGTTCACGTGCGCACACAATGATAAAATAGTCTGTTTGTTTTATATCTGTTTGCCCATGATATGAATGATGTCATACTACGTTCATCCTACTTTAAACCATGTCTCTTTATCCTTAGATGTCAACGAATGTGAGGAAATAGACAATACAGTAGGCATGCTACATGGACATATGTTCCAAAAGTGATTTTATTATGTAGTTGGCACTACAATACATGCTAATGTATTACAGTAGTTCACCAAAATAAGTTATGTATAAATGTGTAACCTACTTTGTTTGTTTTTGTCTCATTAGTAACTTATCTGGTACACTAATCTACAAGTTCAAACTTTCAGGAAGCTATGGAAAAAAGATTGAACAGCCACAACCACCTGAAGGTGACAAGGCTACCACAGGCACAATGTCACCTCTTGTTGCAGTGCGTCAGTATCTCTCCACTAACAGTGCAAAAAGCACCTTCCTGCGTAATTCTAGATTGGTTGTCAAGGTAACCTCGTCCAAATCGCCTACTGAACAAAATCTTCCTGCTAGACAAAGTGATATATCTGTGCTCCAGACACAAGTCCAATCCCTAATGGACGTCGTTTTGGAAACAAGAATAGTGGTTGACAAATGTCGTCAAGATATGAATGGTTTTGAAACCAGACTATCAGACATTCGCTTCGTTGTTCAAGAGCAATGGCGGAAAAAGGTGTAGATCGTGCTGCTCCATCAGATTCTACAGCCTGAAACATTAGCACTCAGGTCAAATGATCTGTGCTTCTATACATCTGATGGTGCTTTTATCCGCAAGGACTGTAAACTTTATGCCAACAGGCCTTTTGTTGTGATACAGCATTTATGCTGCTGCCAAAGGCTGCAATAATTACGACGCTATTTTTGTATAGTGTAGGTTTATCTTAGTAATGTATTCGGTCGAAAGCCTCGTAGGATCCCAACATGCCAGCATTCGTCGGGCCCATTCCAATTGGGCTAAAAATGATTATGGGCCGAAATTTGCATGTAGCCCACTAAAAATATCTGGGCCTAAATCAGCATAAGATTTCATATTTATCTGGTAGGCCTGTGCCCATAGTGGGCCTTTAACGGGCCTAAACATAATTTGGGCCCTCGGTAACAATAGGCCGTTTACAGTTGTAAATATCTCGAGCCCATAAAAAACATGGGCCTTTAAAACACCGAAAGTGAGATTGGGCCCATTTACGATGCAGATCTTTCACGGGCCGAAATTCAGACGGGCCGTAAATGCGCCGACCTAATACACGGGCCTTTAACAGGTCGGTCGGGCTAGATTATCGTCATTTTTATATGGGCCGTTAATGGGCCCGATGTGACGTTGGGCCACATATGGCCCATGGATTTCGTCCGACGTTAACAGGCCGAAAATCACAACAGGCCGAAAGTGGCCCAAATCTATAGTGGGCCGCTACTAGGTCGAATGTCAGACATGGCCGAATATAACCCAAATCCTTCACGGTCATTTATGGGCCGAAAGTTTCAATGGCCTGTAAATGGGCCCAAATGAAGCAGGACCTTTAACAGGCAGAAAATACACCGGGCCGTAATTCGGCCCATATACTTAGCGGACTGTTAACGGGCCAGAAGTGATCATGGGCCGCGATGATGACAAGTTTAGGACAGGCCGTTGACGGGCCAATTTGACACTAGCCGTACGGGCCTTAACTGTGAATGTTGGGCCTTTATCTGGGCCGGCCCATTATGGTCCGCAAAATCTCGCGGGCCTTTAGCTGGGCCGGTCCATTATGGCCCGCAAAATCTCGTGGGCCCTTAGCTGGGCCGGCCCATTATGATACGAAAATCTCGTGGGCCTTTTGCTGGGCTTGCCCATTATGGACCGCAAAATCTTGTGGGCCTTCAGTTGGGCCGGCCCATTTAAACTTTATGGGCCACTTTTGGGCCGGTCCACGTGTCAGCATATCATAGGCGCATCTCGCCCATTGGATGAGTGACACCTGTGCCAACGCGGAGCTGACACGTGTTTCCGTCAGCCAATCAGAATTTTACACGTGGAAAATCCCCATTGGTCCGGGCTGTTAACGGGTTATCGGATCCAAAACCGGACTCGATAGCTTAACGGCGTTCCGTTACAGTGGATGCCACGTGTCGGTCACCCTTGACGAAAACACTTCTGTGACGCGCGATTTATCGTCATGGAAGTGGACACTTTCGTGATGATAATTTTTGTAATGTCATGGAACACTTCTATGACAGCACAGGTATGACTATCTTGATTCTATCATAAATTTGTCATGGATGTACATGCATGATAGAAAACGTGACCTACTGTGACAAACACGTATCATCACGGAAGTGTATTTTTTTCGAGTGCAAGCAGCCGGAAATGTCACCACACCCCACGGAGTCGGATGCTGAGGGCTCGTTCAAGCTGGCGAAGGAAACAAAGAAGATACCCTTGGATCCGGAGCACCCGAAGAGGCACGCAGTCATAGGTGCAAACCTTGACGGAAAATAGGAAAGCGAGCTCGTCGATTTCCTCCGTGAGAACCGGGACATCTTTGCATGGTCTCCCAAGGACATGCCGGGTGTTCCGACGGATTTCGCCGAGCACAAACTACATGTCCGACCTGATGCCAAGCTGGTCAGGCAGCCCTTGCGCCGCCTGTCAGAAGAGAAGAGAAGAGTCGTTGGAGAAGAGATAGCCCGGCTTCTAGCAGCCAGCTTCATCATGGAAGTGTTCTTTCCAGAATGGTTAGCCAATCCAGTCCTCATACTGAAGAAGAATAAGCAGTGGCGCATGTGTATCGATTATACAAGCCTCAACAAAGCTTGCCCCAAAGATCCCTTTGCCCTGCCAAGAATTGACCAAGTGATAGACTCCACAACCGGATGCGAGCTTTTGAGTTTTTTGGATGCATACTCAGGGTATCATCAGATTAAGTTGAACCCGGCCGACAAGCTGAAGACCGCCTTCATCACACCCAGGGGCGGATCTGGAGCTAATCTTACACTGATGCACTACTTAACCATGGCATAAATTTTGCAAGCAAACGATGCATTAAATAAAGGTGTATTTCATAGCTTGTAATATGCATTACCGAACATAATAGAAGTCAAATTGTAAAAAGTTAAAAACAAAATGCAACATTCAAACTGTTTAATGTAATGCCAAATCAAACAAAAAAATTACTTGAAAAGCATGTCTTGCATTCTGAAATTCGAAAACACATCATCGGACACAATGGTTTATTAACCTACAATAACAAAACTAGAATTAAAATTTTGAGTAGAATATAATAAAATGCCAAAATCAAAGTACTTAAATTTGCTAAAATGTTATAAATTACCTTTAGTACATTCTCTTCCTTCGAGCCATGAAATACTCAACCACTTGATCATTGGTGACCTTTTTCATTTCTTCCTTATCCACATAACAAATAACATCATCACTCAAGCTGTCATCGTTGAGGCGATTGCGCAAGCAAGTTTTGACCAATTTCATTGCTGAGAAACACCTCTCAACTGTAGCAGTAGCAATAGGCAACACAATTACTAATTTCAACAACCGATAGAACAAAGGGTACATAATATGCCTCCTCGTCTGCACCATTTTTTTGAAAGCTCGGTGATTGTTGCTATGTTGGAAAAGCTATCATCTGTGCGCACATCAGTAATATAGAGCCGTAGATCCTTATCAAGATCCCTCAAATCCCCGGAATCAAAATCCTGAGGGTATAAGTTAGCCAAACTCATAAGATTCTCCAAATTCAAATCACGAAATGAGTCTCTTGGACTCAAAGCTGCTGACCAAACAAGCAAGTTAGAGGATGTCTCACTGAACCTATTGTCAAGCTCTTGAACTAGCCAATCAAAAACATTGTTGAAGCAATCAACTTGATAGTGAAGTTTGTTGGTAATTCCAATTATCTGCCTTCTCTTTTTTGGATTCACATATGCTTCTTCCATGTCAAACTCTATAAAATCATGTTTCTCACAAAACGCATGAACTTCACCTACCAAAGTGTCCCATCCATTTTCTCTAAGTTCATTCAGAACTGTTCTAGTTGACTGGACACATTTCATGGCATTCACAATGTCTTGATCCTTCCGTTGCAATGCTAATGACAATGTATTGGTAGTAGTGAGGATTGTCAACATGAGATGCAAATAGAAGACAAAGTCAAAAGATTGAAAGTACATTAGAAGACCAATTGCTTGGTCTCTATTTGTTCTATCAGTGTCTTCTTCTTCAACAAATTCAAGAACTTTAATAACTGATCTGAACATGGCAACCAAACACTTAAGTGTTTTAGCATGTGAACCCCAACGAGTGTCTCCGGGTCTTTGAAGGCATTGCTCTTGATTTAGACCTGTTCCCGTTGTAAGCTGCCCACACCCTAAAGCCCTGCTGATTTCTTCAAGATTTATATCTCTAATCATGTCCCTTCGCTTGGAAGAACCACCCACAACATTTAACAAGGTAGAAATCATACTGAAGAAATTACTAACTCCTTTATGCTTTCTTACAACAGCCACAACAACTAACTGAAGTTGATGAGCAAAGCAATGAACATAATAAGCTGTGCTACTTTCTCTCATGATCAATGATTTGAGACCATTGAACTCACCTCGCATGTTACTAGCACCGTCATATCCTTGTCCTCTAACTTGATTGTAGCTCAGCTTATATTTTGCAAAAAGAGAATCAATTGAACTCTTGAGGTATGAAGAAGTTGTTTCTTTCACATGAACAAGACCAACAAAACTTTCTTTAGAATCTCCAGAACTATCAACATACCTCAAGGCCACAACCATTTGTTCTTTGGAAGAGACATCTCTAGACTCATCAACAAGCAAGCAAAACACATTATTGTGAACTTCTTTGAGAATAGATTGGACTATCACATGCGCAAAACCTTCAGAAATATCTTTCTGGACTTGAGGAGCAACCATAAGAGCATTTTGTGCAGCATCTTTTCCCATAGCCTTGCCAACAACTGGATCATGCTCAACTAAGAAGTCACGAACTTCCAAGAAATTCCCTTTATTATGCAAGTTCTTTGACTCATCATGGCCGCGGAAAGGCAACCCTTGCTTTAACAGTAGTCTAGCTGTGTCAATTGATGCATTTAGTCGAGTAAAATATGCAACCTTCGAAGCTTGATCATGGACTTGCATAGCAACATCAATGTGTTGATCTCTTTTTAGTAAAGCAGTACATTTTTTCATTGCTTGATCATGGACGCTACCTGGCTCACCAACATGATCTTTTAGCCTTGTTGGAATGCTCCAAGTATCCCAACCATTCAGAACAAATGCCTCATACCCAGCTTCTTTCTTGTGGCTGCGATCCCTAAATAAAAAACAACAAAAGCAATATGCCTTTTTCTTCTCTTCGCTGTATTCAAGCCAACTTCCATGATCTTTATACCATTCAGGATTGAATCTTCTCCTCTTAGCCCCAAAACTTGAATATGGAAAATCAACATCCTTTGGCTGACAAGGTCCATTAAGCAAGTATTTTCTTCTTACCAGATCTTTCAAATTTGGATGATAATGTTCTATCAGTTTCCTCTTGCCTGGGTCATATTGAATCTCCTCCTCCCAATTTATGTCTTCTCGAGTAACTTGTGATGTGGCCTTTCTTTTGAGAACAAACTTATCCATATTATCTGCATTGAACAAATAAATTACAAATAAGATATCTAAAAGTTTGAATCCAATGAAGTATGCGTAATTACAAGTTAAACAATAGCTATTGCCCAACGTTTTGCCAAAACACATACATGATACATTCAAATATATTTAAATAAGATTCAATCTACTTGCAACAATTTCATACATATAATACGGGACCGTAATCTAGAAAAAAATGAAAAGCACATTGCTACTCATATTGTAAGAGAAGAAGAAGAGAAAATTACGACGCCGCCGGTGCCGGCTGCCGTAGCTGTGCGGACGTTCGGATGATCGGATCAACCAAGAAGAGAGGAACGGATCTGTCCTGCCGGCTGCCACAAATCGTCAATTCATCAGGACTAGGGAACATATCAATTCCAATCTTTAAATCTGTAGAAAGATTAGATACAACCTACAGACTACAGTAGCACAGTAGAAGACTAGAAGTATTAGCTAGATTTTGCCTCTTGGTTCGCCGGCCGCTGCCGGCCACCGCTGCACAAGTTCTCAATCTGCGGATCGATCTACCGCCGCCGGCCGCTGCACAAGTCGATGAATCAGGAGTCGCCGAGTCGGGATAGATTAGAAGATGAGGAGACGTGGTTGTTTTAGTCAGATCGGTTGTTTTGTTCGCTACAGCCTACAGGGGACACCAGATGGATCGTTCATTGTGCTCGATGGGCTGCTGGAATCGGACCTAAGGAGGCCTGATGTGCTTGGTATGATGGGCCCTGTAGGACACTTTTCGGCCCACCCTCTTTCCCTGAGCTAAATACCTGATATTTAGTACGTAAAATAAAATTGGACCCTGTAGCATGTGCTACAGGGTTGGCCCATTGGGCTCCGCCCCTGATCACACCATTCGGAGCCTTCTGCTACCTGACCATGACGTTCGGCTTGAGGAATGTCGGCGCCACATTTCAGCATTGCATGCAGAAGTGTCTCCTCAAGCAACTCGGCCGAAACGCCCATGTCTATGTGGACGACGTTGTGGTGAAGACGGAGGAGCGTGGAACGCTACTAGAAGACCTCAAGGAAACCTTTGAAAACTTGCGCGATTCCAATTCAAGCTCAACCCGGAGAAATGAGTCTTTGGCGTACCAGCCGGCCAGCTTCATGGCTTCCTGGTCTCAGAGCGCGGCATAGAGTGCGACCCTGTGAAGATCAAGGCCATCGAGAAGATGGAGGTGTCCACCCGACTGTTGGACGTGCAAAACTTCACCGGCTGCTTGGCATCCATCAGCCGTTTCACCAGTCGGCTGGGCGAGAAGGCTCTTCCCGTGTACCAGCTCATGAAGAAGACCACTTTTTTCGAGTGGAACGACAAGGAGGATGAAGCTTTTCTCCAGCTCAAGAAGATGTTGACCACTCTGCCTGTCCTGGCGGCTCCGACTACTAAGGAGCCCATGCTTCTCTACGTAGCCGCTACCGGTCGGGTGGTCAGCACAGTCATAGTTGTGGAGCGCAAGGAAGAAGGCAAAGCAGTACCAGTCCAGAGGCCGGTGTATTACCTGAGTGAAGTGTTGTCCGCCTCCAAGCAGAACCACCCCCACTATCAGAAGATGTGCTACCGCGTGCATTTCGCCGCCAAGAAGCTGAAGCCATACTTTCAGGAGCACCCAATCACTGTTGTCTGCACTGCTCCGCTTGCCGAGATCATTGGAAGCCGAGATTCTTCAGGCCGAGTGGCCAAATGGGCCATAGATTTGGCCCCCTACACCATCTACTACTTCGATGGTACAAGCGCTGGCCGACTTCCTCGTCGACTGGGCCAAGACCCAGTACCTGCCGCCAGCGCCGGACTCCACCCATTGGCGGATGCACTTCGATGGTACCAAGATGCGCACCGGTTTGGGAGCCGGCATCGTCCTCACCTCTCCCAAAGGCGATAAGCTCATAATATGTGCTGCAAATTCACTTTGCCGCTTCCAACAACGTAGCTGAATACGAAGCACTCATACACGGGCTCCGGTTTGCCAAGGAACTTGGCATTCGCCGGATCCTGTGCTATGGTGATTCCGACTTGGTGGTCCAGCAGTCATCGGGCGACTGGGACGCCAAGGATGCAAATATGGCAAGCTACCGCTTCCTCGTACAACAACTTAGTGGATACTTTGAAGGGTGCGAGTTCCTCCATGTGCCAAGAAATGACAATGAGCAAGAAGATGCCTTGGCCCGGATCAGCTCCACCCAGCAAGCGACACCAGCCGTCGTCGTCGTGCAACGCCTCCTCAAACCGTCTGTAAAGCCGTCGCCAGAATCAGACTCCATCTTCGTGTTGGTTCCTCGTGAAGCAGTCGGATCCGACTTGAGGACCCCAGTAGCCGGCGCGAGGACTTCGGCAGGCGGCTTGGGGACTGCAGCAGTCGCACCCGGCCCGGGGACTTCAGAACCCGGCCCGGGGACTGAAGCAGTCGGCCCGGGGACTTCACCGACTCAGCAAGCGGCAGCCGACTCCAACCCGCCGCCTCCCGGCCCAACCGCCCTCGTGCAAATTGTAGTTCTGACAGTCGAAGAAATAGCAGCACCTTCATGAGCTCAGCCCATCCTCAACTTTCTGGTGAACAAAGAGCTGCCGACTAATGAGATATCGGCCCGACAAGTGCAACGTCCGGCAACAGCATACAACAATGTCAACAGAGAGCATGTAAGGCGTAGTGTCACTGGTGTGTACCAGCGCTGCGTGGAGCCGGAGATAGGCCAAGCAATCCTCAAAGATATCCACCAAGGCGAGTGTGGTCACCACGCGGCTTGAAGATCACTTGTTGCTAAAGCTTTCCGCCATGGTTTTTTCTGGCCGACTGCTCTAGAAGATGCCAAAGACTTGGTCCAGAAGTGTAAAGGGTGCCATAAGTTCCGCTCCAAGCCACATCTGCCGGCTTCTGTACTCAAGACTATCCCCATTGCCTGGCCCTTTGCCGTCTGGGGGCTAGACATGGTGGGACCATTCAAGACAGCACGCGGCGGCATGACTCATTTTCTTGTTGCCGTGGACAAATTCACCAAGTGGATAGAAGCGAAGCCAATCAAGAAGTTGAATGGTCCGACTGCCGTGACTTTCATCGCTGACATCACCATTCGGTATGGCATACCACACAACATCATCACCGATAACGGCACAAACTTTGCCAAAGGCGCCTTGGCTCGTTTTTGTGCGACGAAGGGCATCCGACTGGGCTTAGTGTCCGTTTCCCATCCATAGTCAAACGGCCAAGTGGAGCGAGCAAACGGCCTCACCTTGTCCGGCATCAAGCCCCGACTGGTCGAGCCTCTAGAGCGTTCGGCCGGCTGTTGGCTCGATGAGCTACCAGCCGTCCTCTGGAGCCTGTGCACAACTCCGAACAAGTCAACCGGCTTCATGCTTTTCTTCCTCGTCTACGGTGCCGAAGCCGTCATCCCGACGGACATAGAATTCAACTCCCCTCGAGTCACCATGTACACCGAAGAGGAGGCCAAAGAAGCACGAGAAGACGGCATCGATCTGCTGGAAGAGGGCCGGCAGTTGGCACTCAGCCGGTCCACCATCTACCAGCAGAGTCTACGCCGGTACTACAACCGGAAGGTCATGCCAAGATCCTTACAAGAGGGAGACCTTGTGCTCTGGCTGATCCAGCGAACAGCGGACTAGCACAAGCTCTCGGCACCTTGGGAAGGCCCCTTCATCATCAGCAAAGTTCTGGGCAACGAATCCTACTACCCGATCGATGCTCAGAAGCCCAGAGGACGCAAAAGAGACGACTCCGGCAAGGAGATAGAGTGGCCATGGAATGCAAATCTCCTTCGAAGATTTTACAGTTGATGCAGTATGTACCACGCTACCTTTTGTATTAAGTACGAAGACTCCGGGTCCCCCGAGAAGAGCTCGGGGACGACCCTCTTTTATCCGTATGATAAGTATTATTCCTATGAATGTGTTATTTCATTTTTCCGTCTGGCACCGGGTTCGACCAGTCGGCCCAGGGGCTCGCCACCTTGTACTATGTAGTGCTTCCTGCAGCCGGACAAGTAGTGTCTTGGCACTTAACCATTCTCCTACCAAGGCCGCAGCTCGTAGAGCGATTGTCCGGCAGGCAGGGGTTAAAGGCAGAAAAGGGTGCCCACATGAAAAATTCCTAAGGACCCAAAAGTACGTACATAGTTCAAGCCGGCTTCCCGCCTCAGCGACCGGCTGCTAAGCAGCCGGCGGCCGGCTTCTACTTAACTTGCTAAACTCTCTAGCCGGCTAAGTACTTACCCTCCCGAAAGTAGCTAAGCACTTGACCCAGCCATAGTCCGCAGAGCGGCTGTTTGGCTGGCAAGACGGCAGCCAAGGGAGGGGGGCAAAGGAAAAAAGCCAAAGAGCAGAAAGCAAGAAAAGGCAGAACTCGGCAAAAATATTTACATGACAAAAGGCCCTTGGCCAGCATTCAACAGAGTTCGAAATACACCCCGCGGGTGGAATTGTGCAAATTTAAGAAAGTTTGTTGAGACTGATAAAGTAGGAAAAATAAAGATAAGTTGGCAGCCTAGGGAGCAGCAGAGGGGTCCGGCTGGTTGGCGGAGTCGGTGTGCCGGTTGGTGGAGTGGACGGCTGGTCAGTCTCCGCTTGGTCGCCTCCAGCAGCAGTCGGCGTGCTCGAGCATGGCTCATTGCTCGAGGCGCGGTCAAGCTGAGGCTGGCCGTCCGCTCCGACCTCTGGCGCATCTTCTCCACTTTCCTTGCCCTCCTCGCCTTCTCCCTCATCGCTGGAGTCGATCACCTCGGCCGAGTCCTCGTCGTCCTCCGGGTTTAGCCCAAACCAATCCAGTGGCGCCTAGGCACCATTTTCAGTCAGCTCCGGGATGAAGATGCTGGTGTTGGTGTACTCGGCGATCGCCGTCGCCCGCTTGACAAGATCACGCTCCACCGCCACCAACTCCTCTTGGGCTTCCTGCCGAAACATGGTCAACTGGGCTGGATTTAGCCCAGGGTACCACGCCTTGATGAACTCCAGGGCCCGGCATGCTCCAGCCCGGGCCGAGGAACCCTTCCAAGCCTCAAGGCGGTCGGCCGCTACCTCCAGGCAGTCGGCAGTCCAACTAGGAGTGCGCGGAGCCGGCATGTCTGGCCAAAGGGATGAGATCGCCTGGGCTCCGACACGCTGAAGACGGCAGCATCTGGTGAGCCGGCCGAAGGCGGGCCTGGATGCGGAGAAGCTACTCGCTAAGGGTCCAGGGGGCATCGGCAGCAATCTGCGCGCCTTCCGCCCTCCGTTCCTCGCGATAAGCCTCAATAGCCTGGTTGGTGGGGCCAGAGTGGCCAGGGAAGAAGTCTGCACGAGTAGAAAGCAAGAAAGACATAATTCAGAAGCTAGAACTCGGCTTGGTCAGCAGCCGACAGCTGGAAGAAAGAAGAAAGAAGCTTACCATCAACCATGTCTTCAGTACTACCGAAGCCGGCAGTCAGCAGCGTCTCTTTGTCGGCCCAGGCGAAGCGTTCGGTCTCGAACTCTGTGAGGAGATTGGACTCTTTCACCTCTGCCTCCTTCTGAGCCTTCTGGAGAACCTTCGCTTGCTCCACCAGTTGCGTGGCCAGCCGGTCACGCTCCTCGACCAGCTTGCTGTACTCTGCCACTTTGGCGCGCAATGTGGTGTTGGCTTCGCCCAGCTGCTGCTGCAGGATGGCGTTGGCCTCTGCACAAGTAGAAGAAGAAAAAGACATCAGCAATCAGCAAGAAAGAAGTACAGTTGCATGGGAGATCCGGCCCGACTGCTCAGCAGTCGGCCCGAATCTTGGGGACTACAGCCCACGGGTGCGCTGTCGCGCCCCCGCAGAGAAAGAAGTTATCAACGATCAGCAAAGAAGAAATGCAGTTGCCGGAGAGATCCGGCCCGACTACTCGGCAGTAGGCCCGAATCTCGGGGACTAGAGCCCATGGGTGCGCCAGCGCGCCCCCACAGGGAAAGAAGATAAAGACTTACTCTAGCTTTCTGACAAGTCGATGGTCCGCTGGTCCAGCTCTCGGACGTTGGAGTTGAAGGTGGCCGCGTGAAGGTTATGATAATCCTACAATGAAGATATCAGACAACGTTAGCACTCGGAGCTTGTCAATTAAAGTTCCGAGCCGCCTGCTCAGCAGCCGGCCTGAAACTCGGGGGCTACACCCAGTGGGTGCGCTGGCACGCCCCCACAGAGAAGTACAAGAATCAAAGATGTAGAAGCAAGAAACATACCCGAATGGCCGCTCGTGAATCCAGGAACGCCTTGTTGCAATGCTTGAGAGCGTCGGCCTCAGCTCGGAACTTGGCCTGGACGTCTAGGACCGCCTTGTTTAAGGCTCCCATCCCGCCTCCCCGCACCGAGTCAGCGGGCGCGGCGCTGGTCGCTTCGGCGTCTGGGAGTGATGAGCTCGCGGCGCTGGCTTCCAGCGGTCGTGGCTGAGGCTGCCTTCACAAGACAATGGCGCGTTGGTGTGAGGGCCTCAGGAGTCGGGCCCGTCACCACCTCGTTTCCGGCTGGTGGCGCCGGCGGGGCAGCCGGCTGCTTGTCTCGCGCCCCTCCAGATGGCGGTGGCGGAGGCACGACCACGTCCGGCATGACGAAGTCGCCGCTCTCCCGCTCCATGTTTGGGTGCTCGTCGCCGGCTCCCCCAGTCGGCGCCGTGAACTCTGGTGGAGGCGGCGCGGAGTTCACGGGAACGACGAATAGCGGCTCCTGGCGGCGCGTGGCTTCTTCAAGTCGCTTCTTCCCCGTGGCGTCAGCCTCAGCCTCCGCCAGCTTCTTCAACGCGGCGGCCTCCGCTTTGTCTGCCTCCGCCTTCTCCAGGTGGGCGGCTTCCTGCTCCTCGCGCGCCTCCTGCACGTTTCGCTCCTGCGCCTCCCGGAGGTCGGCGTCCGAATCGATTCGCCGGGTGGTGGTGGAGGTCTACACCGACCCAATGACAGAGGCAGCGGTCGACTTCTCAAGGGAGAGTGGGGCCCTAAGTCAAGAAAAATAAAGCAAGGAAGCTTAGACAGAATCAGCAAGAAAGGAAAAGCACAAGAAAAGATACTTACGTCGACACCATGGGAGGCACCTTCGGGAGCTTCTGAAACTTGGCCGCGTTCGCTGCAGCATCCTTCCGCCTGGTCGCAGCGGCCGGGTTCTTGGCCTTCTTCGGCGCGTTGCCAAACAAGACGACGCTATTTTCGCTTACGTGTGCCGCCTCGAGCAGTCGGTTCGGCGGAGGGGTCCGCGCCCGCCTTGCTGGCGCCTCGTGCAGGGCACAGCTCGTCTTCCTCATCGTCATCATCGGGCCAAGTCTCGATGCCGCCCCTTCTTCGGAGCCGCCTGCTCCGTCACCACCGCCTACAGCGTCGTCCTCCAAGGCGGCCGCCCCCAAGTCAGGGTTGTCCATGTTGCTTACCTCCCGGTCCGGCTGGTAGTCTCCACCCGGCCCTACGATGGCGGCCGTCGCCGGAGACGGGTAGATCTTCGTCCAAAAGACCGACTGTTCAAGACCAAGATCAACACCAAGGAAAGCACTAAAAAGAAAGAGCTGAAGAACATACAGCAGGCGGCGGGTTGACGCGGGAATATGGCCGCTTGACAAACCGCCAAGACCCCACCGACAGCTTGAGGGCGGCGATCTCATTCACCATCCGGGCCACCTCGATAGTCGGCATGTCCATTGTGCACATCCGGCTCGGGTCACGGTGCCCGCTCATCCTACAGATCAGATGAGGCCGGCCTTGGAGCGGGAGAACCCGGCGCTCGACAAAGGCGACCAGCAAGTCGGACGCCACGAGGCCCTCCGCCTCCGTCAGCACTCGGAGCCGGTTGATGGCGGCAGTGGCGTCGGCCGACACGGGCTTCGGCTTGTAGCCCCAGTTGGCCTGAGGTTCAGTCGGAGGGCCGGCTTCGTAGGACGGCAAGTTGATGAAGTCGATTGCCGGGTCTACGTTCTCCATGTATAAATATGATTTCTGCCACAGTTTCACCGACTATGACAGCTTGATGGCGGGGAAGACGTTCTTCGGCGACGGCCGGCGCACCGCGACGAAGGCACCACATTAGGCCGCCTTCTCCTTAGCGGAGGTTCCTAGTTTGGTGTAGAAGAAGGCTCCCCACAACTCGATGGTGGGGAGGATGCCGAGGTAGCCCTCGCACGCCATGATGAAGGCGGACAACAGCGTCACGGTGTTGGGCGTCAAGTGGTGCGGCTGGAGATGGTAGAATTCCATAAAGGAGCGGAAGAATCCGCTTGCCGGCAGACCGAAGCCGCGGAGGAAGTGTGAGCGGAAGATGACCCGCTAGCCTCCTTGCGGCACCGGCGAGATCTCCTCTTTCAGCGGCACGCGCACCTTGATGAAACCCTCGCCGGGCAACTGCCGTGTGGCGCGGAGGAAGGAGAGATGGTCATCGATGATGAGCGAGCCATCCCAGTCCCATCCCTTCTCGCGCGCCATGGAGACCAAGCGGGATCGAGCGAGAAGCTTGGGGCGAAGGAGCTTGACGGCGGCGAGCTGCGGCGGCGCCTTGGCGGAGCGCGGAGGTGCGGCAACAGCGAGGGGAGGAAGAAGATGAAAATGGCAAAAGGGAGAGGAGGGCACGCGTGCTCCGCCGCTCTCCCTTCTCCCCCTACATATAGCCCTCAGGCTACGAAGCCGATGGGGCGGGGCGTGGGATCGTCGGATTAACTACGCCCATGACTGCACGACCCCGCGTTTATTTCGCAAGTTACTGCATAGTAACTCCCCTCGGAATCGCAACCGCTCGCCTCAGCCGCAGAGGATCAGCCCGCGCGCCGAGGCCCGGTAGTGGTGGGCCTGGCCCGCTGTCAGGTCCCATCATGAGTGTGGGTGGGCAGGCTGGCCCGGCTGGTTGGTGCCGCGTGGCGTACTTGCAGTGGGCGGCAGGCCTAGAGGCTTAGCAAGCACGCCACCTGGTTCCCGCCTTGGCGTTTCGAAATCATCACACGAAGGCGCCTGGTCGCGTCCGACTCCTGACAGACGGCGCTCCAGGAGACTGACAAGGCACTCAGCAAGTGCACTCGGAGATTGAAACTGTTGAGGCTTCTCGACCTATCAGCCACGACGCCTCACCAGCTTCGAGGACTACTGTCGGAGTAATGGGCCACAGGTAGCCTAACCCGAGTCCCTGAGCCTTTCAAGACATTGGGCCGGCTGTGCCCCACAAACATCCAGAATGAAGCGCCGCCTCCTGGTGGCCGGCTGGCTCGAGTGGCTGGCTGCCGGAAGGCGGCCAAGCTCCAGATGACGGCACCAAGATGAGCCGACTCCTAGCAGGCGGCCTCCAGAGAGGCCGGCTCCTAGCAGGCGGCCACGGCGCCCTCGAAGTCTGCGCCCCCATTAAGAAGACAAGATAGGATGTGGCTACAGTGTAGTCCATCATCCCCATGTCCAGGGCAAGGCACGGCCACAGTGCCCCGTACAGGCGGAGATCTCCGCACGGGACGACACTGTTGCCACTCCACCCTTGATGTCACTCCTGTCAGGCGGAGCCTGCCCCACGACGGCCTGTCGGTACGGCCTGCAGGCGGCGGGCCCTACCAGGCAGCGAGAGCCCGGAAGACGGCGGAAGCCTGACCAGTCGGACCCGAGGGAGGCCGGCTTCTAGCAGGCGGCCCACTCCTCCCTCGAGGCCTGTGCACCATTAAACCAGATGAGACCGGGTGTGGCTACAGTGATCTCCCACCAGGCGGCGGGACTGTAGCCACGCTCCCCAGACCAAGCATGCGTCATTAACGATGCGGCTATAGTAATCAGCCGCCGACCAGACCCGCAAGTGGCGGAGGCGGCCTGTCGGCTCCATACCAGACCAGTCGGCGGGGCCCACCAGGCGGCGAACCCCAACAGCCGGCGGAGAAGCCGGCGACCAGAGTCACTGTCAGTCGGGTCCTACACCCGGCCAGATTACCATTGTACCCCTGGGGGGTAGGCCTATATAAACCCCCCAGGGCACCCATGCAAAGGGTTCCGAACCCTGTTAGACCTAGACTCATACATAGAGGGAGAAGGGAGCAAGCCTTGCCTTCTTCTACCTCTAGCATACAGCTCGAGGAGCACATTTGTCCTCACTAGTTCCTTAGTGATCATGCAGAGACCCCGCAGAGCAGGACTAGGGGTGTTATCTCCTAGGTGAGCCCCGAACCTGGGTAAAGTACGGCGGCGTTCGTGTCTACGCCTCATCCCGCTTCCAGGCACTGGTGATGTTCTACTCCCTCCCACCATGATAAGCCATCCTTTGGCATATGTCGCACCCAACACCCGACACCCCCACACACACAAAGAGAGAGAGAGAGATGAAGAGAGAGGGAGAGGGATCAACAAGGTTTGTGTGTTGGATGCGTGCGACAGAAATGAAGATTGTCGGCAACAGAGAGAGAGAGAGAGAGAGAGAGAGAGAGAGAGAGAGCAGGAGTCCGGGAGAGGGGGACGTCGCGTTTTATGCATCAAAGACTGATAGAAACCATGTTTCGATATAAACTTGAATTCAAATATTTAAATTGGAGAACATTTTGTCTGCAATCCACACATTAACGGAGATATGCATATATCAAACAAGTTCATTAATTTGACTTTCAACATGTTCATGGAGTACTATAATACTGTACAACATGCTACTCGATTGAGGTGTTTAATTTTGGATTTAGTTCACTATTTTGACCTGGTGAATGAGCTATTTCATTGAATCGAGATATTTCATTTTGGTTTTGATTCCAGTTTTTGAGTAAGGTGCACGTGCATGCTCGTTCTCCCAAAATTTGAACGAACCGTTAAACACCCTCTGCTCAGTGGAATTCGCCCGAGCAAATAAATGGGAGATGCGAAATTACCGGCCTATGTCGGACACGCATCAATTGGCACATTGTACATCGAGGGTAGGTTCGTAACTTCATCCAAGCGCGCCTTCTCCTCGGCCGAAATGACATGGTCGGCAAAACACCCTCTCCTCGCCAGAAATAGCTCGCGCACACTATTGGAAAACACGCTCTCCTTGCCTGAAATCGCTCGCGCCCACTATATTTCAAAACATGCCCTCCTCGCCTGAAATCGCTCGCGCCCACTATATTTGAAAACACGCCCTCCTCGCCCAAAATCGCTCGCGCCCACTATTTGGGAGAAGCAAAGTTACTCTACTATCCCCGACCCTCAGTACACAGAGCCAAGCCGATAAGCCTAAAGGCAGGGGTAGAACTGTAACTCCCCCCATATTTCAGACAAATGCGTCCGTAAGACATGGTTCTCCCTCCCAATTCCCCATTCATACCTCGTGGGCGCCAAATCACCGTCTCCCCAGAAGCTCCCTTCTCCCGAGCCACGAAACCTCAGCCCCTCCTCCATGGCGCCCCCCACCGCACCAGATTCACAGCCGCCCTCCTCTCTAATCCCAGAGACGGTGTCCATTTGACGTCGTGCACTGGGCTGTGTGCCTCTTACTCTGTGCTGCCGAAGCTGCCTCGACAACGGCCGCGTGAACCATACCGGAGCTGATTCACACCCGCCGTTGTTCACGGCACCGGAGCGGCTCCAACTTTGGACCTGTCCAGAGCCCCGACGCTGCTTCCCCGTAGCTGTCGACCATCGCGACATCTCTGCTTCCCTGCCGCCGCTAGCCACCGCAACGGCGCCGGCCTCACCGACCCGGTAGCTGGAGCTGCCTACTTCACCGGGCTGCCAGATAGGTCACACCCTCATCTCAAATCACTTTATTTAGGCGTCAGTTGTTTGAATTTTTATTCTGGGCCAATCTATTCCCAATGGGATGCATCACCCCTCGATCTGGCGAAGCTCCTAGGCTGCCGGTTGGCTAGTGTCTAACGTAAGGGTGCGGGGGCGCAAGTTCGCCGCGAAAGCAGCGCATAGATGGCTATCTTAGAGTTGCGTGGATTGAAGGTACTGCCGCCGCCGGATCTGGATGATTTGTGGATTGGCCCGGGGGCAGTGCAACCACGACAGTGTGATGGGGTGGGGAGCGGGGTTTTGGTCGGGGCCACGGACGGCGGAGGCAGGCTGCTCTACCGGTGGTTGCTGGCTCTTCGAGGAAGATTCTGAACAATGTCAGCCGGGAGGCACAAGACGGCCATCAAGCCAGCCGGCGTAGATCAGACAGTAACAAAGTAAAATAAAATCGTGTGACCCCAATTTAGTCTTCAGTCAACAAACGTGTGACCACTCTCGTACCTTGTTGTTGATCTCTTAGGGTATTTCTTCAGATCAGAGAGATGTGTCGTTCTTAACATTATGTGTTTTCTGCATCTTCAGCCACACCGTCTTCCGACCCACCGCAGCTGCTCCAACAAGGGAAGCATACACCAGAAGGGAGCTATAGTCCCCACTCAACAGTTCCCTGCATAGAATGCGCGTGCCCGACATCGACAGCCACAACAACTGCAGGGCCATCTACAAGTCAGCACATGATGCTCACTCCTATGGATGGCGGCCAGATAGGTTGTACCCTCATCTTACTTGTGTGCAACATTTATGGCTTTGTTATTCATCTAAGCATGAAAAATAGATTATCACATTTCACTGTATATTCATGTTGATCTCTTACGGGTCTTCTTCAGGAGTTAACGTTGTTCCATAGTTCAGCTAAGAGACGTGTTCTATAGGTAACGTTGTTCCATAGTTATCATCCATCAGCCAATGCTACCCCACAGGCTAGTGATTATAATATTATACTACCTCTAGTATAACCTATGTTGTTCTTTAATACTTTTGTGTGCCATCTAGTTAATCTCGAGTACAAACGATACATATTCAGTGGCTTTCCTCTGTGTTCTCCCTTTAGTTTTTGAGACCTATTGCTGCTAGTTAACCCCAGTCCTACTATTTATGTCGTCTCCTACAGGCACTCATTACATAAATCTATCTCATATGATGCACATTACTGAATTGTAGTGTTGCTCTGGTTGCCCATTCATTCATTGTGTCAATGTTGCTTTCGTATTACCTTACCTGGCTGATGATAGATGTGCCATATTGTGTTAATTTGGTGTAGGCTAGTGTGGTCTGGTCGCCCAAACGTTCGTTGTGTCAATGTTGCTTTCCTATTATCTGACCTAGCCAATGATACCAATGCTAGTGTGTTAATTTGGTGCAGTCTGCTGAAGATAAGAAGACAAACTCTGAAAACAGCAAGGCTTCCCCATTGTTTATTTCCAATAAATCTAGGTGAGGTTATATAGCAATAACTCTTGATTAATTTGTTTGGTTCCTATGTTATGATGTAGTGGTCGAGACACTCTCCATTATCAAAAATACAAGCCTGCCAAAATCGCCATCTGAATCTGTTCAGTTTCCTCTGTCTCGAATGCAACGGAAAAAATGTATGTTTGTGAACCAATTAATGGCTGAAGCAATGATGGAAACGGTGGAGGAATCAGAGGTGCACATTCGTGCGCAACAACAACTGATCAATGTTTTCAGAGACTGTGTAGCAAAGCAGCAAGAACTTGCCCACATGCTTATGGGCGTCATCCGCGCTGAGGTTGCAGATTGTGATGTTGTAGATCTGTAGCGACCCGACCTCAGACGGTCAAGTCTCTGTGTTCAGTGTCATCCCTGGATCGGTAATGCTGACACACACAGTACTCGAAGGATTTATATCAGAGTAGCAATCGCACACTTATTACATCGAATGTCTCAAAAGAGAACTTATTACAATGAATATGGCTTAAGGCCATCTAAATAAGATAACAGCGGGAGGCTTGGAAGATAAAGCGAGTCCATCAACTCCAACGGCATAGCTGAGTGCATGACAAATGACCTAGCACACCTTACTCCTCGTCTGAAAAGTCTGCAACATGATACGTTGCAGCCCGAAAACGGGTCAGCACATGGAATATGCTGGCAATGAATAGATAAATGCTATTACTACATGCATATATGGCTGGTGGAGGCTCTATGGTTATAATGTTTTGCGAAAAGCCAATTTTTTCCTAGAACAAAGGAATATATTTTATTTAACTATCATGGTAGTTGAAACATTGAGAATGGTACCCCCATCTCAATCCTAATTAAAAGTAATCATTAACAACCCAGCAAATTAATTTAGAGTGATGAGATCAAATCAATAATTCTAGTACCAGATACTCAAGTTGTCCATAACCGGGGACACGGCTAACCATGATTAGTTTATACACTCTGCAGAGGTTTGCGCACTTTTCCCACAAGACTCGATCTCCTCCGTTGTATTTCTCGCACTACATGGTGTTTGAGAAACGGATGACCGAGACACAGTCTTTTAGAAGCATTAACACTAACCTCGGGTAGACAGTACCAACCAACAGCCCCTACATCTGCTAGCCTACCACTGGAAGAGGTCATGCAACATACTCAACCATGCTAGAGCCCATAATAGCTTGTGGCTGCACACGGAAGTTTCTAGCAAGAATAATCTTATGATCCCTTTGAGCCTGGGTGGCGGACCATAGGAGGATCACACGGTATAATGCCGGGATCTCCTAGCACAACACTGGTAAAACCCCAGGTGCCCAAAACCAACAATCCACCCAGATGTGTATTAAAGTTGCCACCTTAAGTTGAACCATTAATTAACAAACTCACATCTGTCATGGATACACTCAAATCCCATCCACGTCTACGAGCATAGCGTAGCAATATAAGCATGACGTAGAAGTAACTCCCAAGGGTTTGATAATGAAACAGGTAATAGGTTCTACCTCATCAACTACTTGCCAAACCCACAAGTTAATCACATCCTAATCATGCAGTGTTTGAGGATTGGAACTAATGCATAAAAACTGGGTATGAAAGAGTATGATCAATGTGTTACTTGCCTTGCTGACGATCTGCAAAACCTAGTGACTCGTAGTAGCACGCTTCGCACTCCGGGAATTCTATCACAAAGAAACAATAGCATACATAAGAAATCAAGCAAAGATGCATGGGTAAAACTCATATAAGAAGATCTAACCAGAAAGTTCAACTGAAGAACTCCGGTTTGCAAAAAGAATCAAATCAAACGGAGCAATGAAACTCAAACTTCAAAAGAAACAGGGTCCGATTACTAATCTGGACTAATGTCAAACTTTACGGTACCAAAATCTTGTTCAAGTTGGTTCAACATAAAGAGGGTTTCGAGATGAAGATCTAGGCGCATGTTTCACCTGATTTGGATAAACGAGCGAAAAGATATACTAGATCGAAGATTAGGGCAGAAATCGCGATCGAAAATAATCACGAAAAAACCCTAGAAAAAGAAAAACTGACGAAGAGGCTAACGAACGAACGTTCGCTGTCTGCGACTAACCGTCGAAGAACGTTCGTTAAAATGAACGTACGTACGAACGTACGCAAAATAAATAAACCGACGGAAAACCGAACGAACCGATCTATTTAAAAAAAACTAGATTTAGGGTTTAAAAAAAACCAAACGGTTTTTCTAAGAAAAACCGACGGCGGCAGCGGCGGCGGCTACCCCCGGCGAGGTCGGCAGCGGCGGCGGGATCACGGGGCGACGGCTGTGCCGGGCGGCGGCACGCGCGAAGCGAGGTGGTGGTGGGCTAGGGTTTGCGGGGCGGAGGTGGCTAGGCTGGCGGGGTCGGGCGCGGGCTTATAAGGCCGGTCGGGCGAGGTGTCCGGGTCGAACATGGCGCGGTAGGTCGGTGCTCTTTTAAAAAAAACCTGACATGGAAAAACAATTAAAAGAAATACTAAACTGACTCCAAAAATCCTAAAATAAATTTTCACGGTCCTCTAATAATAATCCGGACAAAGTGAACATTTATTTGGGCCTCTAATGCAATGTTGAAAAACGCATATTTTCCTAATTTGAATAAAATTGCAATAAAATCCAAATAGAATTTATTTATTTGATTTTAATATTTTTCCTCCAATATTTCATTTATTTTGGAGAAGTCATATTATCTCCTCTCATATATTTTAATATGAAATATTTTGGGAGAGAAAAATAATTAAAACCAAAGTGATCCTTATTTCAATATTTGATAAAATTCAAATATGAAAAACGTGAAATCCCCAACTCTCTCCGTGGGTCCTTGAGTTGCTTGGAATTGCGAGGATCGCGAAACGAAAATACAATAAAATATGATATGCATGAATGACCTATGTATAACATTCCAAATTGAAAATTTGGGATGTTACAAACCTACCCCCCTAAGATGAATCTCGTCCTCGAGATTCGGGTTGGCTAGAAAATAGGTGTGGGTGGTCCTTGCGTAGATCATCCTGTCGTTCCTAGGTGGCTTCATCCTCGGTATGGTGGCTCCACTGAAATTTGCAAAACTTGATAACCTTGCTGCGAGTAACTCGGCTGGCAAACTCGAGAATTTTGACAGGTTTCTCCTCATATGTCAAATCACTATCCAGCTGAATTGCTTCCAGGGGCACTATATCTTTCAGAGGAATATCGGCCATCTCTGCATGGCACTTCTTTAACTGGGAAATGTGAAACACATCATGAACTCCTAACAACCCTTCGGGTAACTCCAACTTGTAGGCAACCTCTCCCATGCGTTCCAAAACTCGGTACGGTCCTACAAATCTCGGGGCTAATTTTCCCTTAACTCGAAAACGTTTAACTCCTCGCAGAGGTGACACTCGCAGATATGCTCTGTCTCCGATTTCATAGACTACCTCCTTGCATCTTGAATCTGCATAACTCTTCTGTCGGGACTGAGCTACGTTCAGTATATCTCGAATTAGCTTAACTTTCTCTTGAGACTCCTTAATCAAATCCGGTCCAAACAACTGGCGGTCTCCAACTTCATCCCACATCAATGGTTTTCGGCATCTTCTTCCATATAGGCCTTCGAACGGTGCCATCTTCAACCTGGCCTGGTAGCTGTTGTTGTATGAGAACTCCGCGTAGGGCAAGTTGTCATGCCAACTAGATCCATAATCTGATGCACAAGCTCTCAACATGTCCTCCAGAATCTGATTGACTCTCTCGGTCTGTCCATCCGTCTGCGGATGAAAGACTGTACTGAACTCTAGCCTGGTTCCCAAAGTCTGGTGCAGCTGGTGCCAAAACTTTGAAGTAAACTGTGTTCCTCTATCTGATACGATGGTCCTCGGAACTCCATGCAGACATACGATCATGGTCATATATATCTTGGCCAACTTTACACTGGTATATGTGGTTTTCACTGGGATAAAGTGGGCTACTTTGGTCAAACGATCAACTACTACCCAGATAGAATCATATCCCGATCGGGTCCTGGGTAATCCGGTGATAAAATCCATGCCAAGCTTGTCCCACTTCCATTCGGGTATCGGCATAGGCTGCAGTAATCCTGCTGGCTTCTGATGTTCTGCCTTCACTCCCTGACATACATCACATATGGCTACATACTCGGCAATATCTTTCTTCATACCAGTCCACCAAAAATGCTCCTTCAAATCCAAATACATCTTGGTGTTTCTGGGGTCTATCGAGTATGGTGAGTCATGAGCCTCCTGAAGTATTAACTTCCTGATCTCCGCATTATTAGGCACATATACACGGTCCTCAAACCACAAGGTGTCGTGCTCATCCTCACGAAAACCTTTGGCTTTTCCTTCACTCATCTTATCCTTTATTTCAGCAATTTCTTTGTCTTCCTTCTGAGCTTCTCGGATCTTTTCCAATAATGTTGACTGAACATCTAATGCTGCGACAAAGCCTATAGGAACTATCTCCAAACGAAGCTCCCTGAGATCTTCTGCTAACTCCTTTAGAAATCCTCCGCTTACGAGGGTATTGACATAACTCTTCCAGCTCAAAGCGTCTGCTACGACATTGGCCTTTCCTGGATGATAGTGCAACTTCATATCATAATCCTTTATGAGTTCCAACCATCTCCTTTGCCCGAGGTTCAGCTCCTTCTGTGTGAAAATGTACTTCAAACTCTTATGATCCGTGTACACATCACAACGATTTCCAATAACATAATGTCTCCAGCTCTTGAGTGCTTGCACTACGGCTGCTAACTCCAAATCATGCTTTGCATAATTCAACTCATGCGGTCGAAGCTGTCGTGAGGCATATGAAACAACTCTTCTGTCCTGCATAAGTACTCCTCCAAGTCCTAAGCGAGAGGCGTCGCAATACACTTGGAAATCCTTGCGTATATCTAGCAGAATCAGCACTGGGGCTGTAGTCAATCGTTTCTTCAACTCCTGGAAACTTGTTTCACATTCTTCAGTCCAATGGAACTTGGTGTCCTTCTTCAACAATGCCGTCATAGGCTTCGCAATCTTGGAGAAATTCGCAATAAATCTCCGATAGTATCCCGCGAGTCCAAGAAAACTGTAACACCCCAAAATTTTGACCTTGTTTTATTAATTAAAATTTTGCCAGGAAATTAAAATTTTATTTTTCTGGATTTCTCTTCTGATTTCAGAATCCCTCTTCTCTTTAATATTGTGGGTTTTTACCTCAAGTGGAAACTTTCCAAAAGTATTATTGGACTTGTATGCTCTCTCAATAAAACAATTCTTTATCAGTGGATTTATTTGCATAATTGTTTTTCCTGAGCTTTATTCTTTTAAAATGATTTTTGCATAAATTTGGAGCCTCTGTTGCACTGCAACCATTTGATTAATGCATTTAAAATTTTCACCAAAATATGGGGATGTCATGTGATGTTTCCACATAAATTTTATGCAAAAATATCTTTTGGTTATTGGAGATTTTGAGCTCTACATCAACTTTTTAAATCTGGTCCAGTAGGTATTTTTGCACTACAACCTATTTAAATATTCCTTTAAAAGTTCTCCCAAGTGTTTTGAGATGTCAGTAGATACATATGATTCAACTTCATGCAAAAACCCAGTGATGTTCTTTGAAATATTTGAGTGAATCATCCTCATCTTCATTCTGCTCTAGTTTGGTGATTTGTACTGCAACCCTATTTTATTTTGCTCTAGTGCCCTTGAGCTTTTTCCTACTTATAGACCACCCTGCAAAACCCTTAAGTCCAGGAGAGTGGACCCATTGGAGGGTTTTAAGTGCATGCAATAAGGCCTTCTTCTTTCTGTCCAAAACTGAAAGTTTGCAAAACTTGCACTAAGAAGTTTCTGGTTTTGCCCAAATGATATTGCCATCATCACCTACATCTAGGGAGACCCTGATCTGGAGGTTTTGGCCACTCCAAGAGTTGCCTAGATGCACTTAGCTTTCTGTCGAACACCTTGTGTGCAGGAACAGTTTTGGCATGTTTTCTAGTTTGCATTATGAACTTGAGCCCCTGACCCATCCAACATGTCCAGTAAGCTCCTAGCTATCCCTAACCCTGGCTTGTTAACTACCAGCATCATCCAAGCTCTCTAGCACGCGTTGGCATTTCGTCGAGCACCTGGCGTGCGTGCTCTGGGCGCGGCCAGAGCGCGCGTTTTGCACGTGCGTGCGCACGGGTCGCCGCGTCGCACCCCTGGCCGTTGCTCGCCCGCAGAGCCACGCCCCGTCCTCATCCGCTCGCCAGAACGCTCCAAGCTTTTCCCTGGCACCCTACAGCGCCGCCGTCAGACCCCTTGGCGGCACGCCGGCGTCGACAGTAGGCTCCTGCCATGGACGGCGCCGCCCGAGCCACTCCAGCGCGCCAGCTGCCCCTGGAACAGCTCGAGCTTATCCCCTCCCTCTCCCAGACCCCGCCAGCCAACGCCACGCACCCCCTGGCTACAGAACGGCGACTCGTCGTCGTTCTTATACACCACCGCGGGAACCAGCCTCGTTGCACTATAAAAGGAGGCCCCGAGCTCCTCCGAGCACTCAGGCAACCTCAAGCCATCCACATAACACTCTCGCAGCCAGCAATCGACGGGGAAGGGCCTTCTTCCTCGTCTCCGAACAGTTCGGCCGCCGCGCGCTCCGGTGCCTTGCGTCGCGAGTAGAACCTCCCCGGTCCATCCAGCGCCGCCATTCAACCCTCCTAGACCTTGCGGAGCCACCCCACCTCTCTAGCCCGATCGGAAACCACCATAGCCCCGGCCCCCAAAACAACCCGAAGTCATCTCCGCCGCGAAGCTCACCGCCGGCGGCTTCCTCTGTCCCCACCTGCCTAGCGTCCACCGGGAGGACCGCCCTAGACTGGCGGATCCATCCCCGCCCTCAGGACCCCGCGGGGAGGCGCCGTTCGTCGACGGCGACCGCCGGAGTCCCACCTCCGCTCGGGCAGAGGGAGAGGAGGGAGAGGACTAGTCAAACCTGACCAGTGGGCCCGCTGGACCCACTGTCAGTGACCCAGCCCCGCCACCACGCGTTTAAGTGGACGCGGAAACCTCTGAAGTACGTCTCCCTGCTTCGAAAACGCACTTTCCCCTGAAATGTTTTCTTTTTCTTATTTTATTAAAAACAAAACTTTGACTGGCTATATCTTTTAAAATAAAACACCAAATGAGTTGATTCTTTTTCCTACCTCTCTCAAATTTCATCTAGTTTATTTTAAGATTTATTTAAAAAATATTTGGGACAACTTTTTGTACTGTTTTTGAAATATATTTTTATTGAATATTTTTCAAAATAGGGTTTTGGAGAAGAAGGCAACCTTCAAAAAGTGCACCCCCACATGCATACACTTGAAGGCAAGCATTCTGAACTCTGGCATAATAGTTTTGTGTGTTGTGGATACGGTTACAACACCACCTTGACTTGGAGCATACGTTATTTTATGTGACGATAAAATCATACGCATGGGTGCATAATGGAGATGCTTTGCTGTTAGAAATGGATATGCTAGTGATGGTAATCATCCTCGTAAGCTTCTCATGCATACCGGAAGGAAGCCGGGAAAGTCGCGGTCTTGGGTAGACACGAGCTTGTCCCTAGTCCCTCGTTGAGACGAGTATGTCCGGTATGGCATGGTGAGGCTTGATGAGTAGTGAGTTTATCTGTTAATGGAAATATTTTTGTTATGCTAATCATACGGAGAATACTTGAACCTCCTGAGTCGGCCGTAGATCGAGTCTTGTTCCAGTAACCCCCATACTTGCTTCGTACTACCACTTGTCCCTGCCATAGGTAGGGTACGGTTCAGTAAGTTGTCAACCCCTTTCTAGCACACACCGTACAGAGAGGCCGTGATGAGGGTCCCATGGCCATGGATTAAAGCCAGTCATCCGGTCAGGGGGCATGGGTGTTTCGGTTGTAGCCGAAGGGTTAGCTCCCCTAGTTTGCGCGCGGTATAAATTTTGTGATCCCATGTTACGTCGAGGTTGTAGCCTCCCCACTTAGAGTTTTGCTTGACAGGTGTCGTGGGTGATTCCAGACACCGGTAAGTTAAGCTGGTGTGTGCAGGTCAGGCGTGTTTTCAATTAAAAGACCGTAGACGGAATTAGTCCCGATGGACTAAAGAAATCTGTTACCCGTGGGTAAAGAGTACACCCTCTGCAGAGATTATACATCTATTCGAATAGCCGTGTCCATGGTTAAGGACTACAGTCTGGGATGGGTCAAGTGTCGGTCTTAGTGTCAGTCTTCGGTGGAGAAAACTGTTAAACCAGAACTTGGATCATGACTTGTGACTTGTGATGATTATGATTATATTTATTATGGACTAACCATTTACATTATTTGAAATATTGAGTATCCCTGGGACGGTCCTACCTCCAGGATACTCACTGCAATTATTATAAGCCCTTTATGTGGTGTCGCTCAGACGCCCGACTGCAGCTTGCTTGTTATTTATTTTATTCTTTATAAGCCCTTTATGTGGTGTCGCTCAGACGCCCGACTGCGGCATGCTTGTTATCTATTTAATTCTTTATAAGCCCTTTATGTGGTGTCGCTCAGACGCCCAACTGAGGCATGTTTTATTTTTCCTTTCAAGGCGTCACTTCAGACACTCGATCGGTGCATTCTATTTCTACTCCCGTAATGCATTTTTCATGAATAACCTACATGCGTGCATCATGAATTTTGTTTATTTCGTGACTGACGTTATGACCATAGAATATTTCGGAGCATGATTATCCACTATTATATTATACCCGTGTTCATAATGTTTGCGAGTACATTCAAAATACTCACTGGCTTGTCCCTGGCTATTGTCTTGGCCAGATTTCTCGCATGGAGAGAGCATTGCGATGACAGCCCCGGAACCTACGCAATGATGATAGCAGCCTCGCGAAGATAGGAGTTATCCTGGTCAGCTGTTCTTGTGGGAAATGGAGTCCCATAGACGCAGATGAACCACAAACCGCTTCCGCCATCAACCACTAGAAACCAAGTGTTGTACTCATAGGCCACAATGGTCTTGTACTACATATTTTGTACTTTCTTGGAATTTCTGTATCAAGTTGGTGCCTCATCAGCTAACAGTAATCCTGGGGCTGGTGAGCACAAGGGCCATTTTCTGGAAAATTAATATCCCGAAAAACCGGTCCTGACAAACTTGGTATCAGAGCCAGGCTGACCATTGGCTAATCCTATCTTAGCCAGGTCAATAAACCTAGGTTAACCAACCCACCAGACCTTAACCTAACCCCGGCCAAGCTTCTCGTGTAAGATAGCCACACAGTGACCCCGACGCTTTTGGCAGTCGGTGCCCAACCTATCAGCCTAGCCTGTCGATCACGCGCCAGTGACCGACACCTAACATGTCTCATTCGCAAGCGTGCGAAGGAAGACTCCGTCCCCTTTTCTATAAAAAGGGCACGCTAGCCTCAACACAGCACAGCACAGCCTCTTCCCAAACCAAGCCACGATGCCTGGCCCCATTGTTCACAATGAGACCACAGCCACCAACCTTGGAGGTTTTGTGACCGTGCTCGCAAACCTCACCCGCCATGCATATGCATTAGAAGAGCCCCCAGAATATGTTGTGTACCAAGGACTCATGAGCGGTGAGAGCCGTCAGTTCTGGGCCACTGTACACATCTATGGTAGGGGTCTATCACCAGAACGCCCCTACAGGTTCACTGGAAGGACCACTTCCTTTGAGCCACAAGCCATCCAACTGGCAGCTCGAGAAGCTATAGTTCAACTCCGGCACTTGTCGCCCAGAGTTAATTGTCGCTCATTCTACTACTACCCTAGCCGTGACGGGTATGGTAGGCCGCCCCAGGTTGCCAACGGAGATCACGAGACGGATCCTGCACTATTGCATCTGGTGCGCTATGTAAGTGCACTAGAGGAACTGTTCGATCAAATCACCCTTGATCTGATCGCAGCTCGTGGAGAACTGGTTCGCCGAGCCCCGGCGAGAGGAGAAGTGGAGCCCGATGCCGACAACCCAGTCGTGCTGTTCGGACACCCGATCGAGCCCTTGAGGTCTGCCCCAGCCATCGACCAAAATACTTTGGTGTCCCCAGAAGTGCTTCGTCGCCTTTTGGGAACACACTCCAACGGGGTTGTGGCCAACAACCCCCGCGACGGTCATCATCGCTACCCCGACCCTGCAGCCCCTCAACCTCATCCGGCTAATCCCGACGGTGAAACCCGTGGAGAAGCTTCGACGTCCACTAGACAAACCCGCTTAGATATTAACGAAGTAGACTAAGTCGCTCGAGTAGTAACAAGCCTTAGTACGTCTACGCCTTGTAATTGTGTGATCCTGTACCACCATTTTTTTAATGCTGTCTGCTTGTGCGCCCCTACTTTTGTATAGTAGCCAGGCATAAGTACGTCAGTATACAGTTACACTTTTTAATTCCGGGCGCAGCTACCAAAACCAACCCCGACGACACCCACAGTATGCGTCACATTTATGAGATATGAGTATCTGTGGCTTTGACCCTGACCCATAGAACAGAACCAGTTACCCTTCGCCACGGTAAATAACCCAGCCCCAATGCTATATAAAAGGCCACCCCGTGACCTTGCCAAGTATCCCTCCCCTTGTGCGCAATGCTCACAACCATTTCATTGCCATGCCGACCACCAGTATTTATCTGAGAACTCCAGACGCAACCCCGGGTAGTTTTGTTAAATTATTGTGGGACTTTACCTGCAGTACCATGAGTGCCATCCATCCACCCCAGTACGAGTTGCTCAAATCGAGGATCACCCCATCCACCTCGAAATATTGGGCAATAGTGCACATCCCTCCCACAAACCCAAACCAAGACCCAACGGAAGTCTCCTTCGTGGGGAAATCCATGCCGACTCCGCATATGGCCATAGAAGCTGCTGCGTACGAAGCGCTCGCTCGTCTTCGATTCGCGGTACCCTATGCCAGCGAACGAGGATATTATTATTTTCCGAGTCGTGCAGCACCCGGAGAAGTAGCATCTTTTCCCGGTGGACGAGTCGAGAGAGATCCAGTACTGGCCAACCTTGCCCAGTATGTTATCGCTCAGGAGCGTTTGACTCAGCGGGTAATGGGTTATCTCCAGAGCCTCGCTGATTTAAATCCTCAGATCGCCATCGGCAGACCACTGAGGCCCGACCAGGAGAGACGCGTTCATCGACTGGTCAACCCGCTTCCCCCGATAGAAGAAGAGTGCGCCCCAGTACCAGAGACGTTCTCTCGGGACCCTATCCATATGCCGTTTTCATTGTAAACGTCATAGCTATGTTTATTTGTGTGTTGCAGCTTAGGATTGTACCCTAAGTTTGTGCTATGAGCAAACTCTTGGTTTCAACTAATGGGAGTATTATTTTTTAAAACAACCCTTAGCAAATCTCGAGGACGAGATTTTTCTTAAGGGGGGTAGTGTTGTAACACTCCAAAATTTTGGCCTTGTTTTATTAATTAAAATTTTGCCAGGAAATTAAATTTTTATTTTTCTGGATTTCTCTTTTGATTTCAGAACCCCTCTTCTCTTTAATATTGTGAGTTTTTACCTCAAGTGGAAACATTCCAAAAGTATTATTGGATTTGTATGCTCTCTCTATAAAACAATTCTTTATCAGTGGATTTAATTGCATAATTGTTTTTCCTAAGCTTTATTCTTTTAAAATGATTTTTCATAAATTTGGAGCCTCTATTGCACTGCAACCATTTGATTAATGCATTTAAAATTTTCACCAAAATTTGGGGATGTCATGTGATGTTTCCACATCACTTTTATGCAAAAATATCTTTTGGTTATTGGAGATTTTGAGCTCTACATCAACTTTTTAAATCTGGTCCAGTAGGTATTTTTGCACTACAACCTATTTAAATATTCCTTTAAAAGTTCTCCCATGTGTTTGGAGCTGTCAGTAGATACATATGCTTCAACTTCATGCAAAAACCCAGTGATGTTCTTTGAAATATTTGAGTGAATCATCCTCAACTTCATTTTGCTCCAGTTTGGTGATTTGTACTGCAACCCTATTTTATTTTGCTCTAGTGCCCTTGAGCTTTTTCCTACTTATAGACCACCCTGCAAAACCCTTAAGTCCAGGAGAGTGGACCCATTGGAGGGTTTTAAGTGCATGCAATAAGGCCTTCTTCTTTCTAACCAAAACTGAAAGTTTGCAAAACTTGCACTAACAAGTTTCTGGTTTTGCGCAAATGATATTGCCATCATCACCTACATCTAGGGAGACCTTGATCTGGAGTTTTTGGCCACTCCAAGAGTTGCCTAGATGCACTTAGCTTTCTGTCGAACACCTTGTGTGCAGGAACAGTTTTGGCATGTTTTCTAGTTTGCATTATGAACTTGAGCCCCTGACCCATCCAACATGTCCACTAAGCTCCTAGCTATCCCTAACCCTGGCCTGTTAACTACCAGCATCATCCAAGCTCTCTAGCACACGCTGGCATTTCATCGAGCACCTGGCGTGAGTGCTCTGGGCACGGCCAGAGCGCGCATTTTGCACGTGCGTGCGCACGGGTCGCCGCGTCGCACCCCTGGCCGTTGCTCGCCCGCAGAGCCACGCCCCGTCCTCATCCGCTTGCCAGAACGCTCCAAGCTTTTCCCTGGTGCCCTACAGCACCGCCGTCAGAGCCCTTGGCGGCACGCCGGCGTCGGCAGTAGGCTCCTGCCATGGACGGCGCCGCCCGAGCCACTCCAGCGCGCCAGCTGCCCCTGGAACAGCTCGAGCTTATCCCCTCCCTCTGCCAGACCCCGCCAGCCAACGCCACGCGCCCCCTGGCTACAGAACGGCGACTCGCCGTCCTTCTTATCCACCATCGCGGGAACCAGCCTCGTTGCACTATAAAAGGAGGCCCCGAGCTCCTCCGAGCACTTAGGCAACCTCAAGCCATCCACATAACACTCCCGCAGCCAGCAATCGACGGGGAAGGGCCTTCTTCCTCGACTCCGGCCAGTTCGGCCGCCGCCGCGCTCCGGTGCCTTGCGTCGCGAGTAGAACCTCCTCGGTCCATCCAGCGCCGCCATTCGACCCTCCTAGACCTTGCGGAGCCACCCCACCTCTCTAGCCCGATCGGGAACCACCATAGCCCCGGCCCCCAAAACCACCCGAAGTCATCTCCGCCGCGAAGCTCACCGTCGGCGGCTTCCTCCGTCCCCACCTGCCTAGCGTCCACCGGGAGGACCGCCCTAGACTGGCGGATCCATCCCCGCCCTCAGGACCCCGCGGGGAGGCGCCGTTCGTCGACGGCGATCGCCGGAGTCCCACCTCCGCTCGGGCAGAGGCAGAGGAGGGAGAGGACTAGTCAAACTTGACTAGTGGGCCCGCTGGACCCACTGTCAGTGACCCAGCCCCGCCACCACGCGTTTAAGTGGACGCGGAAACCTCTAAAGTACGTCTCCCTGCTTCGAAAACGCACTTTCCCCCGAAACGTTTTCTTTTTCTGATTTTATTAAAAACAAAACTTTGACTGGCTATATCTTTTAAAATAAAACTCCAAATGAGTTGATTCTTTTTCCTACCTCTCTCAAATTTCATCTAGTTTATTTTAAGATTTATTTCAAAAATATCTGGGACAACTTTTTGTACTGTTTTTGAAATATATGTTATTTGAATATTTTTCAAAATAGGATTTTGGAGAAGAAGGCAACCTTCAAAAAGAGCACCCCCACATGCATACACTTGAAGGCAAGCATTCTGAACTCTGGCATAATATTTTTGTGTGTTGTGGATACGGTTACAACACCACCTTGACTTGGAGCATACGTTATTTTATGTGACGATAAAATCATACGCATGGGTGCATAATGGAGATGCTTTGCTGTTACAAATGGATATGATGGTGATGGTAATCATCCTCGTAAGCTCCTCATGCATACCGGAAGGAAGCCCGGAAAGTCGCGGTCTTGGGTAGACACGAGCTTGTCCCTAGTCCCTCGTTGAGACGAGTATGTCCGGTATGGCATGGTGAGGCTTGATGAGTAGTGAGTTTATCTGTTAATGGAAATATTTTTGTTATGCTAATCATACGGAGAATACTTGAACCTCCTGAGTCGGCCTTAGATCGAGTCTTGTTCCAGTAACCCCCATACTTGCTTCGTACTACCACTTGTCCCTGCCATAGGTAGGGTACGGTTCAGTAAGTTGTCAACTCCTTTCTAGCACACACCGTACAGAGAGGCCGTGATGAGGGTCCCATGGCCATGGATTAAAGCCAGTCATCCGGTCAGGGGGCATGGGTGTTTCGGTTGTAGCCGAAGGGGTAGCTCCCCTAGTTTGCGCGCGGTATAAATTTTGTGATCCCATGCTACGTCGAGGTTGTAGCCTCCCCACTTAGAGTTTTGCTTGACAGGTGTCGTGGGTGATTCCAGACACCGGTAAGTTAAGCTGGTGTGTGCAGGTCAGGCGTGTTTTCAATTAAAACACCGTAGACGGAATTAGTCCCGATGGACTAAAGAAATCCGTTACCCGTGGGTAAAGAGTACACCCTCTGCAGAGATTATACATCTATTCGAATAGCCATGTCCATGGTTAAGGACTACAGTCTGGGATGGTTCAAGTGTCGGTCTTACTGTCGGTCTTCGGAGGAGAAAACTGTTAACCCAGAACTTGGATCATGACTTATGACCTGTGATGATTATGATTATACTTATTATGGACTAACCATTTACATTAGTTGAAATATTGAGTATCCCTGGGACGGTCCTACCTCCTGGATACTCACTGCAATTATTATAAGCCCTTTATGTGGTGTCGCTCAGACGCCCGACTGCGGCATGCTTGTTATTTATTTTATTCTTTATAAGCCCTTTATGTGGTGTCGCTCAGACGCCCGACTACGGCATGCTTGTTATCTATTTAATTCTTTATAAGCCCTTTATGTGGTGTCGCTCAGACGCCTGACTGTGGTATGCTTGTTATTTTCTTTTATTTATAAGCCCTTTATGTGGTGTCGCTCAGACGCCCGACTGAGGCATGTTTTATTTTTCCTTTCAAGGCGTCACTTCAGACACTCGATCGGTGCATTCTATTTCTACTCCCGTAATGCATTTTTCATGAATAACCTACATGCGTGCATCATGAATTTTGTTTATTTCGTGACTGACGTTATGACCATAGAATATTTCGGAGCATGATTATCCACTATTATATTATACCCGTGTTCATAATGTTTGCGAGTACATTCAAAATACTCACTGGCTTGTCCCTGGCTATTGTCTTGGCCAGATTTCTTGCTCGGAGAGGAGCATTGCGATGACAGCCCCGGAACCTACGTAATGATGGTAGCAGCCTCGCGAAGATAGGAGTTATCCTGGTCAGCTGTTCTTGTGGGAAATGGAGTCCCATAGACGCAGATGAACCACAAACCGCTTCCGCCATCAACCATTAGAAACCAAGTGTTGTACCCATAGACCACAATGGTCATGTACTACATATTTTGTACTTTGCTTGGAATTGCTGTATCAAGTTGTTGCCTCATCAGCTAACAGTAATCCTGGGGCTGGTGAGCACAAGGGCCATTTTCTGGAAATTTAATATCCCGAAAAACCGGTCCTGACAAAAACTGCGGATCTCTCCAACTGAGGTGGGTGCCAACCACTCGGTGACTGACTGAACCTTGTTAGGATCCACTGATATACCTTCTCCTGATATAACATGTCCAAGAAATCCAACTTCCTTCAACCAAAACTCAAATTTGCTGAACTTGGCATATAACTGATGTTCCCTGAGCTTCTCGAGAACTAAACGCAAATGTTCCTTGCTGTGTTCCTCTACATTCTTCGAGTATAGCAAGATATCATCAATGAACACCACGACAAACTTATCCAAGAACTCCATGAACACCTTGTTCAACATACTCATGAAATAGGCAGGGGCATTAGTCAGTCCAAATGACATAACTGTATACTCATATAACCCGTACCTTGTGGTGAAAGCTGTTTTTGGTATATCCTTTTCTTGAATCTTCAGCTGGTGATATCCTGATCGCAAATCGATCTTCGAAAACACTTTAGCTCCTTGCAGCTGGTCAAAAAAATCATTGATCATCGGCAGTGCGTACTTGTTCTTGATTGTTACTTCACTAAACGCACGATAATCAACAACCATCCTCAATGATCCATCCTTCTTCTCAACCAAGAGCACTGGGCTCCCCATGGTGATGAACTTCGTCGGATGTAACATTTCTCCAACAACTCCTTAATCTGCTTCTTGATCTCTTCCACATCATTCGCGGGCATCCGGTATGGTCTCTTTGATATTGGTCCATTGCCTGGCAACAGCTCTATCAGAAACTCGATGTCTCGATCTGGCGGCATGCCTGGTAACTCCTTTGGAAATACATCGGGGTAATCCTTCACTGCCGACACTTCCTCCTGAACAACTCCCATGAGAGAATTTACTTGAGTCCTCCTAGGCGCATGCCTAGATACATACTTGATCCTTTTTCCCTCTAGGGTGGTGAGTAGAATTGATCTGCTAGCATAGTCAATGTTTCCTCCATACTTCGATAACCAATCCATTCCCAGTATCACATCCAATCCTTGTGACTCCAAAATTATTAGGTCTGAGGGGAAAACATGGCTACCAATGGTTAAGGGTATCCGATCGCACCATCGGCTGGCCATATACTCTGCACCGGGTGAGCTCACTAGCAAGGGTGTCCTAAGGGCTAAAGCGGGTAACTTAAACTTGTCCACAAACCCCCTTGAAATGTATGAATGCGATGCACCAGTATCAAATAAAACAAGGGCGGTAAATGACTTAACCAAAAACTTACCGATAACTGCATCAGGCTGCTCTTCAACCTCCTCCACGTTCACGTGGTTCACTTGTCCCCTGTTGAAAGGGTTGGGCTTCTTCCCAGCGCTTCCATTGCCAGTTCCGTTCTTCAATTCCGGACAATCATTGGCATAGTGTCCAGTCTTCCCGCACTTAAAACAGGTAATGTGACTTTGATCCTTCTTGGCGGGTATGGCTGGGTTAGAGCGGTTCTGATTGCTGCCTGCTCCATTCCCATTTCCATTCTTGGGGCCACTGTGGTTATGTGAACTCCCTCCATTGTGAGTGTGGCCTCCATGGTTATGGGCAAATCCTCCCGAGTTCGGGGTGAAACGAGCCTTCTGGTGAGCTCCAGAATTGTACTTTCCTTGTCCATACTTCCTCTTACGGCTCTCAATCTATTGCTGCTTCCCTTCAGTCATAAGAGCCTTGTCTACCAGCTCCTGGTAGTTGTTAAATGTTGCCACCATCAACTGCATGCTCAGCTCATCATTCAGCCCTTCCATAAACTTCTCCTGCTTCGCGGCATCTGTGGCCACATCATCTGGGGCATAACGAGATAGCTTACTAAACTCATCTACGTATTGAGCCACAATACGATTTCCCTGGCGCAAGTGGCGAAGCTCACGCTTCTTCATGCTCATAGCTCCACTTGAGACATGGGCTGTGCGAAATGCTTGGTGAAACTGATCCTAAGTGATATTGGCTATTGGGAAAGTGGATGTGTAATTCTCCCACCATGAAGCTGCTGGTCCATCCAATTGGTGTGCGCCAAAATGCACCTTCTCAGCATCTGTGCAACCTACGGTGGTCAACTCCCTTCCAAGCTTGTGTAACCAGTCATCAGCAACTATTGGCTCGGTGCTACTAGAAAACACCGGCGGCTGCAACCTCAGGAAATGGGCTAAGTTATCAACTGGAGGTGGTGGTGGCGGGTTGTTGTTGTTGTTGCCTTGGTTCTGGACTAATATCTGCATCAAGGCATTCTGTTGCTGGATCAACTGGGTGATCTCCGGTGGGAAGAAAAATCCGGTATCACGTCTCGAAAGCATCTGATGGGTTTAGAGGGGAGAGATTAGAATAGAAATAAGGTCTAGTGAGAAAGCACTACCCATATGCACATGAGACAAACACAATCATATCACACCAAATCAATTCAATCAAGGGCATACAATCAGTCTAGAACTATCGTTACAAAAGTGCTCGAACTACTACTATATACATGGGGGAATACTACTAATCGCATGGTGGTCATTCTAGAAATACTGCTCGGTGGAAGACTCCATTATATCTGCTCCAGCTTAGTCTTCATAATCATCATCACTATCATTGGGGTCGGAGTCGGTGTCGTCGATGATGATGTAGTCTTCAGAATGAATGTCATAAGAACAATCGTCATCTCTTCCTGGCGCGCGGTCTCCCTTGAATACTCCTAGCTTCCTCGTCAGGTCATCATTCTTCCCCACTAGTATCGTCATTTCCTCCTCATATCCATCGCGTGTAGACTTGAGTTCCTCTTCTAGCTCTGTGATCCTCGTCATCGCCTTCTTCAAATCTATCATGCTTGCACACATCTGGTTCTCCTGGCGTCGCATGTGCTGGTTTAGCTCCTAGATGAATGCTGCAATGGACCTGTCCCTCCTGGTGCTGATTATCTCCCATTGCTCATCTCGGCGCCCACATATCTGGTAGATAGTATACTTGAGATCCTTGTGGTAAACTTCGCCAATGCGTCCCATGGAGATGTGGGCTGCCATGCTCTTTCCTAGACTCGAGGTTGGGGCATCAAAGGAAAACTCTATGAGATCAGTGACTGGCGTGAATGTCCTTCCTAGAACTTGAACTCGAATCATCCAGTGCTCTTCTTCCGGTAAAGTAGCGGTGTAGGTCCAGGTGAAGCTTGGTATTCCGATGTTCAGGTATCTAGTGACTTCCTTCAAGTGTCGTCCAAAGGGTGTGTCTTCATCCGGTTGTGCAAACTTGTTCCGTGAGTCCGTCATCCTAAAGAGTAGAAGATGGAGAGAAGTCAGAAATGAGTAGAGAAGATTGACCTATGGCTCTACATTCAGCGTGTGCTCTGATACCATCTTGTAGCGACCCGACCTCAGACGGTCAAGTCTTTGTGCTCAGTGTCATCCCTGGAACGGTAATGCTGACACACACAGTACTCGAAGGATTTATAACAGAGTAGCAATCACACACTTATTACATCGAATGTCTCAAAAGAGAACTTATTACAATGAATATAGCTTAAGGCCATCTAAATAAGATAACAGCGGAAGGCTTGGAAGATAAAGCGAGTCCATCAACTCCAACGGCATAGCTGAGTGCATGACAAACGACCTAGCGCACCTTACTCCTCGTCTGAAAAGCCTGCAACATGATACGTTGCAGCCCGAAAACGGGTCATCACATGGAATATGCTAGCAATATAACACAGTAGAGCAATGAACAGATAAATGCTATCACTACATACATATATGGCTGGTGGAGCCTCTATGGTTATAATGTTTTGCGAAAAGTCAATTTTTCCCTACAACAAAGGAATATATTTTATTTAACTATGATGGTACTTTGAAACATTGAGAATGGTTCCCCCCATCTCAATCCCAATTAATAGTAATCATTAACAACCCAACAAATTAATTTAGAGTGATGAGATCAAATCAATAATTCTAGTACCAGATACTCAAGTTGTCCATAACCGGGGACACGGCTAACCATGATTAGTTTATACACTCTGCAGAGGTTTGCGCACTTTTCCCCACAAGACTCGATCTCCTCCGTTTTATTTCTCGCACTACATGGTGTTTGAGAAACGGATGACCGAGAGACAGTCTTTCAGATGCATTAACTCAAACCCCGGGTAGACAGTACCAACCTACATCCCCAACATCTGCTAGCCTACCACTAGAAGAGGTCATGCAACATACTCAACTATGCTAGAGCCCATAATATCTTCTGGCTGCACACAGAAGTTTCTAGCATGAATAATCTTATGATCCCTTTGAGCCTGGGTGGCGGACCATAGGAGGATCACACGGTATAACCCCGAGATCTCCTACGACAACACTCGTATAACCCCAGGTGCCCAAAACCAACAATCCACCCAGATGTGTATTAAAGTTGCCACCTTAAGTTGAACCATTAATTAACAAACTGACATCTATCATGGATACAATCAAACCCAATCCATGTCTATGAGCATAGCATAGCAATATAAGCATAATGTAGAAGTAACTCCCAAGGGTTTGATAATGAAACAGGTAATAGGTTCTACCTCATCAACTACTTCCCAAACCCACAAGTTAATCACATCCTAATCATGCAGTGTTTGAGGATTGGAACTAATGCATAAAAACTGGGTATGAAAGAGTATGATCAATGTGTTATTTGCCTTGCTGACGATCTGCAAAACCTAGTGACTCGTAGTAGCACGCTTCGCACTCCAGGAATTCTATCGCAAACAAACAATAGCATACATAAGCAATCAAGCAAAGATGCATGGCTAAAAATCAAATAAGAAGATCTAACCAGAAAGTTTAACTGAAGAACTCCGGTTTGCAAAGAGAATCAAATCAAACGGAGCAACGAAACTCAAACTACGAAAGAAACAGGGTCCAATTAATAATCTGGACTAAAGTCAAATTTTACAGAACCTAAATCTTGTTCAAGTTGGTTAAACAGAAAGAGGGTTTCGAGATGAAGATCTAGGCGTTTGTTTCACTTGATTTGGATAAATGAGCTAAAAATATACTAGATCGAAGATTAGGGCAGAAATCGCGATCGAAAATCATCGCGGAAAAACCCCGGAAAAAGAAAAACTGGCCAACAGGCTAACGAACGAACGTTCACTGTCTGCGACTAACCGACGAACAACGTTTGTTAAAACGAACGTACGGACGAACGTCCGCAAAATAAATAAACCGACGGAAAACCGAACGAACCGATCTATTTAAAAAAACTAGATCTAGGGTTTAAAAAAACGAACGGTTTTTCTGAGAAAAACCGACGAACGGCAGGGGCCGCGTCGGCTACCTCCGGCGAGGTCGGCAGTGGCGGAGGGATCGTGGGCCGGCGGCGGCGGTGCGGCTCCGGCGGCGCGGCGTGAGGCGCGGGGCGGCGGCGCGACGGCGGCGGCGTCGCGGTTTGGCGGCGGCGGTGCGCATGAACCGAGGCGGCGGCGGGCTAGGGTTTGCGGGGCAAGGGTGGCTGGGCTGGCGGGGTCGGGTGTGGGCTTATAAGGCTGGTTGGGCGAGGTGTCCGGGTCGAACACGGCCCGGTAGGTCGGTGCTCTTTTCTTTCTTTCTTTTTTTAAAACCTAATGCGGAAAAACAATTAAAAGAAATACTAAACGGACTCCAAAAATCCTAAAATAAGTTTTCACGGTCCTCTAAAAATATTCCGGACAAAGTGAACATTTATTTGGGCCTCTAATGCAATTTTGAAAAAAGCATATTTTCCTAATTTGAATAAAATAGCAATAAAATCCAAATAAAATTTATTTATTTGATTTTAATATTTTTCCTCCAATATGACAATTATTTTGGAGAAGTCATATTATCTCCTCTCATATATTTTAATATGAAATATTTTCGGAGAGAAAAATAATTAAAACCGAAGTGATCCTTATTTTAATATTTGATAAAATTCAAATATGAAAAACGTGAAATCCCCAACTCTCTCCGTGGGTCCTTGAGTTGCTTGGAATTTCGAGGATCACCAAAAGAAAATGCAATAAAATATGATATGCATGAATGACCTATGTATAACATTCCAAATTGAAAATTTGGGATGTTACAAGATCGTTAGGTTTTGTTCATTTATTTGCACTGGCATCAATCTTTGATTGCCCAGTGGATGTAATTTCCTGTAATATATGCTGGATGCGCAACGTTTTTCCCTATATGTCGTACCTCTGCTTCATCAGTTTTGGTCCTCTGCATAATTGTTCGTCGTAATGGTCTCAAATTATCTAATTGGGTCTAAAGACATGTACGAACTTTAGTGGGCCCATTAAGTTAATGGGCCCATTAAGTTAATGGGCCGTTACTAGGCCGAAAGTTAATGGTCGGACCTCTTACGTCCCGGGTCATTAAAAGGCCGACATCATAGCGGGCAACAGGCGGGCCCATTTGATTTCACGGTCCGTTAACAGGCTGATACTAGGTTAGGCTACATATGCCCCAGCTCTACTGTGGGCCTTTAGCAGGCCGAAAGAGACAGCGGGCTCGTACTGGACCATGAAGAGCATGGGCCGCGAAGAGACCGAAAGTTAGGTCGTACTATAAATGGCCCAACTGTGTTGTGGGCCTTTAGCAGGCCGAAAGAGAAACCGGGTTGGTATTGGACAATGAAGAGCATGGGTCGTTAAAAGGCCAAAACTCAGGTTCGACTGCTAATGGCCCAACTCACTTATGGGCCGTCAACAGGCTGAAAGACTCACCGGGCCGGAAATTGGCCCAACACTTAAATGGGTCGCTAAAAGGCCGAAAGATGTACATCTTGAAAATTGCCCATCCCTTGAATGGGCCTTTAACAGGCCGAAACCACATCGGGCCGATATTGAGCCCAAATATAAAGCGGGCTGTTAACGGGCTCGAACTGACGATGGGCTGCAATGGTGTCAAATCATTAATGGGCCATTGACGGGCCGAATTGGCACATCTCGTATGGGCCGTGGGATTAAATGGACCTGGCACATGTAGGCCTTATATGGGCCGGCCTGCTAATTCTTACTGGGCCGGCCTTTTTCACCGGAATGGGCCAATGTTGGGCCGTGCCACATGTCGATCTATCCTAGGTGCCTCCTGTCCAATGAGTGGATGACATTTGTCCCAACGGTGAGCCGACACGTGGTTCCTCCGGCCAATGAGAATTTTACATGTGGAAAATCCCCATTGGTCCGAGCTATTAATGGGTTATCGGATCCAAACCGGAACCCGATATCTTAACGGCGACCCGTTACGGTGGATGCCACGTGTCGGGAACCCTAGACGAAAGAACTTCTATGACGCGCAATTTATCGTCATGGAAGTGGACACTTCCGTGATGATAATTTTGGTAATTTCATGGAACACTTCTACGACAACACAGGTATGACCATCTTGATTCTGTCATAAAATCGTCATGGATGTACATGCATGACAGAAAATGTGACCTACTGGGACAAAAAAGTATCATCACAGAAGTGTATTTTTTGTAGTGCACTGAAATTTTCGGTAAAAGGTAGTTTGAGAGCAAGATAATTTGTAACGAGCAAGTAACGGTAATGGTAAATAAAGTGCAGCAAGGTTGCCCAATCCTTTTGTGGCAAAGGACAGGCCAAAACGGTCTTATCGTAAGCAAAGCGTTCTTGAGGGTATACGGGAATTTCATCAAGTCACTTTCATCATGTAGGTTTGATTCGTGTTCGCTACTTTGATAATTTGATATGTGGGTGGACCGATGATTAGGTGTTGTTCTTACTTGGACAAACCTCCTACTTATGATTAACCCCCTCGCAAGCATCTACAACTACGAGAAAAGTATTAAGATAAAATCTAACCATAGCATTAAACTTTTGGATCCAAATCGGTCCCTTACGAAGTAGCACATAAACTAGGGTTTAAGCTTCTGTCACTCTAGCAACCCATCATCTAATAACTACTCCACAATGCATTCCCTTAGGCCCAAATATGGTGAAGTTCCATGTAGTCGACGTTCACATGACACCACTAAGGGAATCACAACATAAATATCATCAAAATATCGAACACATATCAAGTTCACATGATTACTTGCAACATGACTTCTCCTGTGACCTCAAGAACAAAAGTAACTACTCACAAATGATAATCATGCTCAAGATCAGAGGTGTATTAAATAGCACAGTGGATCTGAACATATAATCTTCCACCAAATAAACCATATAGTAATCAACTACAAGATGTAATCAACACTACTCCCTCCGTCTAGGTGTGTAAGTCATCTTACAAAAACCAAATAGTCCCAAAACACTTAGGCACGCACATTAACTCCCTTATCGTTTCTTTTTTTGTGACATATCAACCAATAAGAGATGTGGGTCGTGCATGCTTTCAATGAGTTGAGACTACCAAACATGACATGCAGTGGTTAGTTCATTGCATGCAATGCTATTAATTAGCAAAAAGACATTAAGTTTTCTCGTTTTCTTCTCCGCCTTGGTCGTGGTGCACAACGTAAGATGATTTACACACCTAGACGGAGGGAGTACTAGTCACCCACAAGTACCAATCTGAGGTTCCGGTACAAAGATTGAACACAAGAGATGAACCAGGGTTTGAGAGGAGATGGTGATGTTGAAGATGTTGATGGAGATTGCCCTCCCAAAGATGAGAGGGTTGTTGGTGATGACGATGACGATGATTTCCCCCTCCGGGAGGGAAGTTCCCCTGGCGGAATCGCTCCGCCGGAGGGAAAAACTGCTCGTGCCCAAGTTCCGCCTCGAGACGGCAGCGCTTCACCCCGAAAGTCCCCATCTAATGTTTTTCTAGGTCAAAATGACCTATGTACTAGATGATGGGCACCGGAGGTGGGCCGAGGAGGGCACAAACCACCAGGGGCACCAGGGTGGCCCCCTCCGGTAGTTATTTGCTCTGGTATTTTTCATATATTCCAAAACAATTCTTCATAAATTTTCAGCTCATTTGGAGATGTGCAGAATAGGTAACTCTAACATAGCTTTTTGAGGTCCAGAATTCCAGCTGCCGGCATTCTCTTTCTTTGTGTAAACCTTGCATATTATGAGAGAAAAGGCATTAGAATTACTCCATAAAGCATTATTATGCGTAAAAAATTATAAATAACAGTAGGAAAACATGATGGAAAATGG
The DNA here is from genome assembly GCF_018294505.1 of Triticum aestivum. Taxonomy (NCBI): domain Eukaryota; kingdom Viridiplantae; phylum Streptophyta; class Magnoliopsida; order Poales; family Poaceae; genus Triticum; species Triticum aestivum. The sequence continues at coordinate 117,766,833 of NC_057814.1, forward strand.
ACGTATCAACTCCCCAAGCTTAGACCTCGCTTGTCCTCAAGCGAAATCCGAAATCGAAAAACATGTCCACATGCTTAGAGAGAGTGGTGTCGATAAAAACAAAATACGGACATAGATGCATCATGCATATTATTATAACAGCAACAAACTTTAACATAAAACTTTATCACACAACTTTATCATATAGCTTCTCATGAACAAGTAACAATTCATCACAACATTGAAGTATAAAGCATAAACTCTATTGAAAACCAACAAACTATGTTCTCAGTCAACTTTGCAACTACAATTCATCATCTTTTCAGGAAGGGTCACGTATCGGAGCCTTTAGGCAATTCCACATAATCAACCATCATTTAGTCTTCTATGATTGCTAACACTCACAGCATACCCATGAACAAAAAGTTTCAAGCGGACACATAGGAAAATAAGGGCTTATAGTTTTGCCTCCCAACGTATTAACCTCAAGGGTGATGTCAATAATAATAACTCATTCCCACTCATATCCAACTGCATATAAGTGCCTAGATGTTTCCTCACCACATGATGCTTGCAAAAAGAGAAAATAAAAAGGAATAGGGAAGAATACTTTGACTCTTACATAAAAGTAAATGCATAAAAGTAAAATATAGGCCCTTCATAGAGGGAAGCAGAGGTTTTCATGCGCTTTTTGGTTTGTATGCTCAATCTCTTAGTGCAAAACAACGTCATGTTAGATTGCCCCTGATGATATCAACCTTTATTATGCAGTCTGTCGCTTTATTGTTTTGCCTTCACAAGTTCGTACAACGCTTAACTTTCTCTTACACTAAATGATCCAACACATTTAGAATCAATTTTTATTGCCTTATTGCACCGATGACAACTTACTTGAAGGATCTTACTCAATCCATAGGTAGGTATGGTGGACTCTCATAACAAGATTTTGGTTTAAGGGTTTTTGGATGCACAAGTAGTATCTCTACTTAGTGCGGAATTTTTGGCTAGCAAAGATATTGAGCAAGCACCACATGTTGAAGGATCTATGACAATATAACTTCTATGTGAATATGAACAACATAAATCGTTACGTTGTCTTCCTTGTCCAACATTAACAATTTTGACACATAATATTTAATGGGGTATCACAATCATAAAAGATGTCCAAGATAGTGCATTTGCATGTGAATCTTCTCTTCCCTTATTAATTCTGTCATGAATTGCATCATTGACCAATGCTATGTTTGTCAATCTCCAATATATTTTACCACTTATACTTTTCCTTATGTGATGTCATTACTTACCACAAGATTAGCATATGATCTTTTTCGTTATTTCCTTTGAAACATAAAAGTAAAGAAAGCAAAACTTGAACTAATCTTTATTATATATCTCGCACACGATTACATAGATAGATAGATCACTAAGCAAACCCTCGAAAATAGATTGCACTAAATTTTTATTCAACTAATTCAAAAGAGAACTAAAGATAGAACTGAGATAAATAAAAGCAAATATAGTGGTGGTGATACGATACCGGGGCACCTCCCCCAAGCTTGGCACAAGCCAAGGGGAGTGCCTATACCGTGTAGTCAAGTCTCCTTTGGTGATGAATAAGGAGGTGGTGGTGTAGATGATGTAGTAGCTTCACACTTCAAGCTCAAGAGGTACTCCACTCTATGAATGATGCTCCGGAGGGCGATGACGTGCTCTTGCGACAGAATATTTTCACGAGTGAGGTATTTATTTTGCACACGAACCGTTTTGATGATCCGAAAAGCTTCAATTTTAGTAGGGGTAAGATTATCATAGTATGGTTGAATGATGTCTTCTTCTACTTCTGGGATGGCCTGCCCTACTACTGGGGCTTGACCTCCCGCGTCTTTCTTGGCCTTATCATCCTTGGTGGATTCCTCTGGCGCCTCTCTCTTTAGTTCTATCTTCATCAACCAAGCATCCTCTTCTCCTATGTTGGAAGAAGGGGAAGATATGATACCTGGCTTGATGGATCTGACAGAACAACAATAAGAAAGAAGAACAGAAGATTTCTCCGCGATACGGTGGCCAATACGTTCGAGGGGTATATAACGATTTTTTATCTTGGGAAACAAGCAAAACGAGGGAAAACGGAGTCGGGAAGGTTCCAAAGGTGGACACAACCCACCTGGGCGTGTCAGGCATGCCAGGCGCGCCCTGGTGTCTTGTGCCCTCCGCGGTTGCCTTCCTGGTTGTTTCTTATTTTAATAATTTTTGTAATATTCCAAAACTGACAGAAAATATTTTTTTGGACTTTTTGGAGTCCGTTTACTTACCGTATCACGTACCTCTTTTTTTCACGATTCTGAAGTGTTCCAGAAGGCTTCTTTTATGTGTTCCTCTGGTGTCATGGTTTGAATAATATTGCTTTCAACATTAATAGGCATACCTGAGATAGAGTGTTTAATTCTTTGCCCATTAACCACCTTTGGGTTAGTACCTTCGGAATTATTAAGTTTGATGGCTCCAGAACGATAAACTTCTTCGATGATTGATAACCCACAAGTATAGGGGATTGCAATTGTTTTCGAGGGTAGAGTATTCAACCCAAATTTATAGATTCGATACAAGGGGAGCCAAAGAATATTTGAAGGTATTAGAAGCTGAGTTGTCAATTCAACCACACCTGGAGATTAATTATCTACAGCAAGTAATCAGTAGCAAAGTAGTTTGATAGTTTTGATAATAGTGACAACAGCAAGGGTAACAGTAACAGTGATAGCAGTAATTTGTAGCAAGTGTAACAGTGACGATGGCAATAGTAACGCAGCAGGATCAATATAAATAAATTCGTAGGCATTGGATCGGTGCCTTGTTGGATGATATTCATCATGTAACAATTATAACCTTACGGCACTAGCTCTAGTTCGTCGATATAATGTAGGCATGTATATCGTAAATAGTCATACGTGCTTTATTAAAAGAACTTGCATGACATCTTTTGTCCTACCCTCCCGTGGCAGCGGGGTCCATATTGGAAACTAAGGGATATTAAGGCCTCCTTTTAATAGAGAACCGAAACAAAACATTAACACATAGTGAATACATGAACTCCTCAAACTACGATCATCACCACTGGTGGGCCCGGTTGTTGTCACTCCGGGGTTGTCGGATCATAACACGTAGTAGGTGACTATAACTTGCATGATCGGATCTAAAACATGGATAATGATGAATTCATAAACGGTTCAGATCTGATTTCATGGCACCCAGGCCCCATGTGACAAGCATTAAGCATAGCAAAGTCATAGCAACATCAATCTAAGAACATAGTGGATACTAGGGATCAGGCCCTAACAAAACTAACTCGATTACATGATGAATCTCATCCAACTCCTCACCGACCAGCGAGCCTACGAAGGAATTACTCACTCCCGGTGGGGAGCATCATGGAGTTGGCGATGGAGATTGGTTGGTGATGACGAAGAACGAAGATCCCCCTCTCAGGAGCTCCAAACGGACTCCAGATCTGCCCTCCCGAGGAAGAACAGGGCTTGGCGGCGGCTCCGTGTTGTGGAACGCGATAATTCTTTCTCCCTGATTTTTTTCTCTGAAAATAGGAATTTATAGTATCAGGGTTGAGGTCTGCGGGGCCACCAGGTGGGTACAACCCACCTGGGCACGCCAGGAGATGGGGCGCGCCCTGGTGGGTTGTGCCCACCCAGGGGCCCCTCTCTGGTGGGTCTTGGCTCCAGTAATTCTCATTTATTCCATAAAAAATCCTCGCAAAGTTTCATTTCATTCCGTGAACTTCTATTTCTACACAAAAACAACACCATGGTAGTTCTGCGGAAAACAGCGTCAGTCCGGGGTTAGTTTCATTCAAATTGTGCAAATTAGAGTCCAAAACAAGAGTAAAAGCGTGAGAAAAAGTAGATACGTTGGGGACGTATCAATTATATATGGTCCTTCCCATTTGGAGAGAAGTTTTACTGCAAAGAATCTAAAAGAAGAGTTGTACAAAAGAACATATTCACAACTTTGAATTCCCACTTTTGGATTCTTTTGTCATGCCATCTTTTAACTTTTTCTTTAAATAGTTGGGAATTTTCATAATCTTGGGTTCTCCATTCATGTAGTGAGGTAATATCAAATAACCTCTTTTCACCGACAAGTTTGAAATCATAGTTTAGTTCTTTAATTGCCCAATAAACTTTATGTTCTAACTCAAGAGGCAAATGACAAGCTTTTCCCTAAACCATTTTATAGGGAGATATACCCATAGGATTTTTATATGTTGTTCTATAAGCCCAAAGTGCATCATCTAATTTCTTAGACCAATTCTTTCGGGATCTATTGACAGTTTTTTGTAATATGAATTTTATTTCTCTATTTCTAAGTTCAACTTGACCACTAGATTGAGGATGATAGGGTGATGCAATTCTATGGTTGATATCATATTTAGCAAGCATTTTACGGAAGGCACCATGAATAAAGTGTGAACCACCATCAGTCATTAAATATCTAGGGACTCCAAACCTTGGCAAAATAACTTCTTTAAGCATTTTAATGGAAGTGTTATGTTCATCACTACTAGTTGGAATAGCTTCTACCCACTTAGTAACATAATCAACAGCAACCAAAATATGTGTATACCCATTAGAGGAAGGAAAAGGTCCCATATAATCAAAACCACACACATCAAATGGTTCGACAGCAAGTGAATAATTCATAGGCAATTCCTGACCCTTACCAATATTAACAATTCTTTGACATTCATCACAACATAAAACAAACTTACAACATCTTTGAAGAGAGTAGGCCAATAAAAACCAGATTGCAATACCTTGTGAGCAGTTCTATCTCCCGCGTGATGTCCTCCATAAGCTTCCGAATGGCATTTCCGTAGGATTTGTTCCTGTTCATGCTCAGGTACACAATGTCTAATAATACCATCTACTCCTTCTTTATAAAGATGTGGGTCATCCCAAAAGTAATGTCTTAAATCACAGAAGTTTTTTTTTGTTTTGTTGGTATGTGAAACTAGGTGGTATGTATTTAGCAATAATATAATTAGCATAGTTAGCTTACCAAGGAGTGTTATGAGAAACATTTATTACAGCTAGTTGTTCATCAGGAAAACTATCATCAATAGGTAGTGGGTCATCAAGAATATTTTCCAACCTAGAAAAGTTATCAGCTACGGGGTTCTCGGCTCCTTTCCTATCAGTAATATGTAAATAAAATTCTTGTAGCAAGAGAACCCACCTAATGAGTCTAGGTTTAGCATCTTTTTTTTCCATAAGATATTTAATAGCAACATGATCAGTGTGACCAATTACTTTGGAATCAACAATATAAGATCTGAATTTATCACAAACAAACACAACTGCTAAAAATTCTTTTTCAGTAGTAGCATAATTTGTTTTGGCACTGTCTAGGGTTTTACTAGCATAATGGATAACATTTAATTTCTTATCAACTCTTTCTCCTAGAACAGCACCAACAGCATCATCACTAGCATCACACATAATTTCATAAGGCAAGTTCCAATCAGGTGGTTGAACAATAGGTGCAGAAGTTAAGGCTTTCTTACGTGTTTCAAAGGCTTCTACACAATCATCATAAAAACAAATGGAACATCATGTTGTAAAAAAAATGTAAGAGGCCTAGAAATTTTAGAGAAGTCTTTAATAAACCTCCTTTAGAAACCAAGATGACCAAGGAAACAACGAATACCTTTAATATTTTTAGGACATGGCATTTTCACAATTGCATCAACTTTAGCTTTATCCACCTTAATACCTCGTTCAGAAATTTATGCCCCAAGACAATACCTTCACTAACCATAAAGTGGCACTTCTCTCAATTCATGACAAGATTAGTTTGCTCGCATCTCTTCAAAACTTGATCAAGGTTGCTCAAGCAATCATCAAAAGAAGTTCCGTAAACAGAAAAATCATCCATGAAAACCTCAACAATCTTTTCACAAAAATCAGAGAATATAGCAGTCATACATCTTTGAAAGGTAGACGGTGCATTGCATAAACCAAAAGGTATGCGTCTATAAGCATAAGTTCCAAAAGGACAAGTAAAGGTGGTTTTCTCTTGATCAGGTTGTGAAACATGTATTTGACAAAAACCAGAATATCCATCAAGAAAGCAAAAGTGTGTGTGCTTAGATAATCTTTCCAACATTCGATAGATAAAAGGCAAAGGGTGATGATCCTTTCTAGTTGCTTTATTTAATTTCTAAAATCAATTCCCATTCTATAGCCAGTAACAATTCTTTGTGGAATAAGTTCATTTTTATCATTAGGAACAACATTAATACCTTCCTTCTTAGGGACACAATGAACGAGACTTACTCATCTACTATCAGCTATGGGATAGATTATACCTACTTCCAGAAGCTTTAGTACTTCAGTTCTCACTACTTCTTTCATCTTAGGATTCAAACGTCGTTGATGATCAACAACGGGTTTAGCATCAGGTTCCATATTAATCTTGTGCTGACAGAGAGTGGGACTAATGTCGTTAAGATCATCAAGATTATAACCAATAGCAATACAGTGCTTCTTCAGAATTTTAAATAATCTTTCTTCTTCATGTTCTGAAAGTTTAGCACTAATAATAACAGGATATGTCTTTTTCTCATCAAGATAAGCATATTTCAAAGTGTCAGGCAATTGTTTTAATTCAAGCACAGGATCACCTTTAGGTGGAGAAGGACCTCCTAGAGTTTCAATAGGGAAATTGTGTTTTAGTAGGGGTCTTTGTTCAAAGAAAATTTTATATATTTTATTTATTTCATGAATATGCATATTATTTTGATGGTCTAACAAATATTGTTCTAGTTGGTCAGTAGGAGGCACATCAATAGAGGCAAGACCAATTATTTCATCGTTATTAGGCAATTCTTTCTTATGAGGTTGTCGACTAAACTTGGAGAAATTAAATTCATGAGACTCATCACCAAAGCTAACACTGACAGTTTGTTTATGACAATCTATAGTAACATTGACAGTGTTCAAGAAAGGCCTACCAAAGATAATGGGACAAAAGTCATCTTGTGGGGAACCAAGAATTAAAAAATCAGTAGGATATTTTATTTTCCCACACAAGACTTCAACATCTCTAACAATCCCAAGTGGTGTGATGGTGTCTCTATTAGCAAGTTTAATAGTAACATCTATGTCTTCTATTTCAGTTGGTGATATGTCGTTCATAATTTCTTGATATAAGGTAAAAGGCATAGCACTCACGCTAGCACCTAAGTCAGATAAACCATGATAACAATGATCTCGTATTTTAACTGAGACAACATGCATGCCAACAACAGGTCTATGTTTATCTTTTTCATCGGGTTTAGCAATTCTAGCAGCAGCATCATAGAAGTAAATAACATGCCCATCAATATTTTCTGCCAAGAGATCTTTAACCATAGCAACACTAGGTTCCACTTTAATTTGTTCAGTAGGTTTATGTGCTCTAATATTACTTTTGCGAAGTACAGTTGAAACCTTAGCATGTTCCTTTATCCTAACAAGCAAAGGTGGTTTTTCAATATAAGCAGTAGGCACAACTGGATCAACATTGTGAATAATAGTTTCATCTTTAACTATAATTGGTTCTTTAATTTCTTCTTTAATAGGGGGGGTGATATTTAAACCACTTCTCCTTAGGGAGATCAACATGAGTAGCAAAAGATTCACAAAAGGAGGCTACTATCTCTGAGTCAAGTCCATATTTAGTGCCGAACTTGTGAAAAGCATCGGTATTCGTAAAAGATTTAACATGATCAAACTGAAGCTTAATACCTGATGATACGTCTCCAACGTATCTATAATTTTTGTTTGTTCCATGTTGTTATATTATCATTATTGGATGTTTTATAATCATTTTATAGTCATTTTATATCATTTTGGTACTAACCTATTAACATAGTGCCCAGTGCCAGTTGTTGTTTTCTGCATGTTTTTTACATCGCAGGAAATCAATACCAAGCCGAGTCCAAACACAGCGAAACTTTTTGTGGATTTTTTATGGACTAGACGACATCTAGTGGGCGAAGAAGCGCCTGGGGGTGCTCCGAGGGGAGCACAACCCACCAGGGCCCGCCCTGGTGGGTTGTGCCCACCTCGGGTGCCTCCCGAACCGCCTCTTTGCTCTATAAATACCCCAATATTCTAGAAACCCTAGGGGAGTCGACGAAAATCAATTCCAGCCGCTGCAAGTTCCAGAACCACCAGATCCAATCTAGACACCCTCACGGAGGGTTTCATCATGTCCATTGGTGCCTCTCCGATGATGCGTGAGCAGTTCTCTGTAGACCTACGGGCCCGTAGTTAGTAGCTAGATGACTTCCTCTCTCTCGTTTGATTCTCAATCCAATGGTCTCTTGGAGATCCATATGATGTAACTCTTTTTGCGGTGTGTTTGATGGGATTGGATGAACTTTGAGTTTATGATCAGATCTATCTTTTTATCCATGAAAGTTATTTGAGTCTTCTTTGATATCTTATATGCCTGATCGCTTATAGCCTCGTATTTCTTCTCCGATAGTTGGGTTTTGTTTGGCCAACTTGATATATTTGTCTTGCAATGGGAAGAAGTGCTTTGTAATGGGTTCGATCTTACGGTGCTTGATCCCAGTGACAGAAGGGGAACCGACACGTATGCATCGTTGCTATTAAGGATAACAAGATGGTGACTATTTCTACATAAATAGATCTTGTCTACATCATGCCATCGTTCTTATTGCGATACTCCGTTTCTCTATGAACTTAATACACTAGATACATGTTGGATAGCGGTCGATGTGTGGAGTAATAGTAGTAGATGCAGGCAGGAGTCGGTCTACTAATCTTGGACGTGATGGATATATAATGATCATTGCCTGGATATCGTTATGACTATTTGAAGTTCTATCAATTGCCCAACAGTAATTTGTTTACCCACCGTATGTTAGTTTTCTCGAGAGAAGCCACCAGTGAAATCTACTGCCCCCGAGTCTCTTCTTTATTATATTTGCCTTGGCGATCTATTTTCCTTTGCTTTTATTTTCAGATCAATTAAACCAAAAATACAAAAATACCTTGCTACAATTTATTTTATCGTGCGTTCCTGCGAGATCCATCTATCAAATTATTACAACTCTCTCACGTCTGTTTGCCAATTTCTGGCGCCGTTACCCGAAAGGGATTGACAACCCCTTTAACACGTCGGGTTGCGAGTATTTTCTATTTGTGTGCAGGTGTTGTTTACATAGTGTTGCTTGGTTCTCCTACTGGTTCGATAACCTTGGTCTGATCACTGAGGTAATTAGCTACCGTCGCTGTGATGCATCATCCTTTCCTCTTTGGGGAAATATAGACGTAGTCCAGCAGACATCAAAAGGAACTTCTGACACCATTGCTGGGGAGACATCATCAACATCTACCAGGTTCCTAATCACAAATCTCATCTCCTTGCAAAAATTTACATTATTTGCCAGTTGCCTCTCGTTTTCCTCTCCCCCACTTCACAAAAATTTGTCGTTTTACTCGCCCTCTTTTCCGTTTGCCGTTTTCTTGTCAGATCCATTTTTGCGTGTGTTCTTGTTTGTGTAGTCACGATGCCTCAAAGAAAATATTATGATGTTCCTTACCGAGAAAAGTAATAAGGAATATATGACTACAAAATTTGAGCATAATAAGTATTTTACCGAAGAACTTAAGGAGCACTCAATTGTGCTAGATGCTATAACAAAACAACTTGATGATATTAGTAGAGAAGTTTGCAATCTCCAATCTAAGTATGCCTTTGCTGAAAGTTTGCTAGGAAAAATATCCGATGCACAAGCTACCTTAGTAAATCAAATGGCCGCTAAACCAATCTCGTTAGAAGGCAAAAATGATGAAGATCTTAAAATGATTGGTGTTTCTTCTATTGATTCCTTGTTTAGTAAAATTAAGATTGATGATTAAGGGACTTGAGAAGAGTCAACTTTAGCTAGAAGGCGTCCCAATAATTTAGAGGGTGAAAATCTTGTTGAGAAAATTGATAAAAGTGGGTTTGAAAAGGTCAAAACTTTAACTAGTGATGTGCCCCCTCTTTTGGAGTACAAAGACTTTAATCATTATAGTTGCTCTTTGATTGATTGTATTTCTTTGTTGCAATCCATGATGAATTCACCCCATGCTTATGAACAAAATAAAGCTTTTACTAAACATATTGTTGATGCTATGATGAAAGCTTTTGGAGAAAAGTTCGAATTAGAAGTTTCAATTCCTAGAAAATTACATGATGAGTGGGAACCTACTATCAAAGTCAAGATTAAAAATTATGAGTGTTTTGCTTTATGTGACTTGGGTGCTTGTGTTTCTACAATTCTGAAATCTTTATGTGATGTGCTTGGTCTTACAGATATTTAAGAATGTTCTTTGAATTTGCACTTGGCGGATTCTACTATGAAAAAGCCTATGGGAAGAATGAATGATGTTCTTCTTCTTGCAAATAGGAATTATGTGCCCATAGATTTATTGTTCTAGATATTGATTGCAATCCATCTTGTCCAATTATTCTTGGTAGACCGTTTTTACGCATTATTGGTGCCGTGATTGATATGAAAGAAGGCAATATTAAGTTTCAATTTCCACTAAGGAAGGGTATGGAACACTTCCCTAGAACAAGAATTAGGCCACCTTATGATCAATCATGAGGGCATCTTATGGATCTAGAAACAAAGATGACAAAACTTAGATCCTTGCTTTATGCCTAGCTAGGGGCATAATAGCGCTTGTTGGGAGGCAACCCAATGAATAAAATTTATTTTTGCCTTTTTATTTCTGTTCTTGAGTGTTTGCACAATTATGCTACTGTTATGATTGTGTTTTTTGTGTTTTAATTAGTGTTTGTGCCAAGCAAAGCCTTCAAGATCTTCTTGGGTGATAGTTGACTTGATCTTATTGAAAAACAGAAACTTTGTGCGCCAGTCACAGAATTGTTAAAACTCACAGAAGCATGATAAACTTCTGAATTTTTTACACAAGATTGATATACAAATTGCCTATGTTGTCCTAATTTTTCGGAATTTTTGGAGTTACGGAAGTATTCGAAATATCCAGATTGCTATAGATTGTTCTGTTTTCTTTGCGTTGTGTGCTTGTTTTGATGATTCTATGGTTTTCTTTGATGAGTTTTTGCCATAGAAAAGTTGGAATACAGTAGATATAATGCAAGAATAAAATATGAATGGGTTTGCAATAGTACTTATAGTAGTGATTTATTTTCTTATACTAACGGATCTCACGAAGGTTTTGTTGAGTTTTGTGTGATTGAAGTTTTCAAGTTTTGGGTGATGTTACGATGGATGAAGGAATAAGGAGTAAGAAGAGCCTAAGCTTGAGGATGCCCATGGCATCCCAAGCTATTATCCAAAGAGAAGGAATCATCTAAGCTTGGGGATGCCCCGATTGGCATCCCCTCTTTTTTCTAACGACCATCAGCATTTTACTCGAAGCTATATTTTTATTCGTCACATACTATGAGTTTTGCTTGGAGCGTATTGTATGATATGAGTCTTTGCTTGTTTTGATTTTTATTTTAAGTCTTGAATCCTTGCTAGACACACCTATTTGACGGAGCCAAATTTATGCCATGACTTGTTAAAATTGCTCTCTATGCTTCACTTAAATCTTTATGAGCTATGGAATTGTTCTAGTGCTTCACTTATATCTATTTGAGCACGGTGTGCTTTAGTATTTTTGAAGAACTACTCTCTTGCATCACTTAGATTTATTTGAGAGTTAGTAATTTTTTTAAGAAATTCTCTCTTACTTCACTTAAATTAATTTGAGGGAAAGAAATATTATGTTCATGATCTTCACTTATATTTGTTTCAGCTTAGCAAAAGCAACACATGAAAATTAGTTCCAAAGTGATAGATATCCAAGAAGGATATAATAAAAACTTTCATGAAGATCATTGGACAGAATAAACTTGATTCCTTGCAATAGTTTTGAGATATGAGGAGGTGATATGCGAGTCATGTTGATGAATAATTATGCTTTAGTAAGAATATTGGTGTTTAAGGTTTGTGATTCCCTATGCAAGCACGAAAGTCAATAGTTATGCAATGAAACTACATCCTACTTGTGATGCATTATTCGGTGTTAATTATGCTCAATGCTCGCTTATGAGATTATTCGTTTCTTGGTTGGTCGCTTCTCAATATTTTACCAGCCCTCATTTTGCATTAAATATGATCACTACTTGTGCATCCAAAATCCTTGAAACCAGTTTTTCCACATGAGTCCACGATACCTACCTATATGCGGTATTCTTTTGCCTTTCTAAGAAAATTTGTATGTGCCATCTCTAATTTTCAAAATAAACTTCTCTTTTGTGTGCTCGTACCGCTCATGAAGCGGTTGGGGGTGGCTAATATATTTCCATGCTAGATATGTTATTCTCACGATGAGCGTTTATTCACTTGTCATTGCACGAGAGTAAGGAAAATGTATTAGGGATGCCCAGTACTGAAATGAAAAATGAATTTACTTTATGTTGTCAAATAATAAATTCCTTGGAAAGTGTTGGTATGGAAGGCACCCGTGGATCCGGCTAGCCATGGAAAGTGAAAGTATGGCTGAAAAAGGAATAAACTTTAATTTCTGTTTGGGAGCCGCCTATGTTATATCTAGCATGGAAAATATTGGGAACTTCTCGATCGTTCTCGTTGACAGGAAAAGCATGCCTCCCAAAATGTTTTTATCTCTATGTTTTTCGCTTTGAGCTCCGGCACCTCTACAAATCCCTACTTCCCTCTGTGAAGGGACTTTCTTTGACTTTATGCAATTTTTGTTTTTAATTCGAGTCTCCATCTTCTTTTATAAAGCACCAACTAAGGGGCACTATGATCATACTTGAGCATTGGGTGTAGCTAATATGCAAGTGTGTTTCATGAATGGATCAATGATTGAGCATGATGGGCTAGGGAACTTATTTTAGCGTTGATATTTTGAAAGACATGGTTGCTTGTTGATATGCTTGAGTATTTAAGTTATCATGCCAAAACTAGAATATTGCTTTGAACCATATAAAGTCCAAATGTCCATGCTACAAAGAAAAGAATATGAGATGACATGTTAGGAAGCATTCCACATAAATTTATTTTTTTCATTTACCTACTCGAGGACGAGCTGGAATTAAGCTTGGGGATGTTGATACATCTCCAACGTATCTATAATTTTTGATTGTTTCCATGTTGTTATATTATCATTCTTGGATGTTTTATAATCATTTTATAGTAATTTTATATCATTTTTTGGTACTAACATATTGACATAGTGCCAAGTGCCAGTTGTCGTTTTTTGCATGTTTTTTACATCGCAGGAAATCAATACCAAACGGAGTCCAAACGCAGCGAAACTTTTTGTGGATTTTTTATGGACCAGAAGACATCCAGTGGGCCGGTGAAGCACCTAGGGGTGCTCCGAGGGGAGCACAACCCACCAGGGAGTGCCTGGAGGCCACGGCGCGCCCTGGTTGGTTGTGCCCACCTCGGGTGCCTCCCGAACTGTCTCTTTGCTCTATAAATACCCCAATATTCCAGAAACCGTAGGGGAGTCGACGAAAATCAATTCCAGCCGCCGCAAGTTCCAGAACCACCAGATCCAATCTAGACACGCTCACGGAGGGTTTCAGCATGTCCATTGGTGCCTCTCCGATGATGCGTGAGTAGTTCTCCGTAGACCTACGGGTCCGTAGTTAGTAGCTAGATGGCTTCCTCTCTCTCGTTTGATTCTCAATACAATGGTCTCTTGGAGATCCATATGATGTAACTCGTTTTGCGGTGTGTTTGTTGGGATCGAATGAACTTTGAGTTTATGATCAGATCTATCTTTTTATCCATGAAAGTTATTTGAGTCTTCTTTGATCTCTTATATGCATGATCGCTTATAGCCTCGTATTTCTTCTGTGATATTTGGGTTGTGTTTGGCCAACTTGATCTATTGGTCTGGAAATGGGAAGAAGTGCTTTGTAATGGGTTCGATCTTACGGTGCTTGATCCCAGTGACAGAAGGGGAACCGACACGTATGTATCATTGCTATTAAGGATAACAAGATGGGGTCTATTTCTACATAAATAGATCTTGTCTACATCATGTCATCGTTCTTATTGCATTACTCCGTTTCTCCATGAACTTAATACACTAGATGCATGCTGGATAGCGGTCGATGTGTGGAGTAATAGTAGTAGATGTAGGCAGGAGTCGGTCCACTAATCTTGGACGTGATGCATATATAATGATTATTGCCTGGATATCGTTATGATTATTTGAAGTTCTATCAATTGCCCAACGGTAATTTGTTTACCCATCGTATGTTATTTTTCTCAAGAGAAGCCACTAGTGAAATCTACGGCCCCCTGGTCTCTTCTTTATTATATTTGCTTTTGCGATCTATTTTCCTTTGCTTTTATTTTCAGATCTATTAAACCAAAAATACAAAAATACCTTGCTACAATTTATTTTATCTCGCGTTCCCGCGAGATCCATCTATCAAATTATTGGCTTTGCTATCTATTTTCCTTTGCTTTTATTTTATCTCATGTCCGTTTGCCAATTTCTGGCGCTGTTACCCGAAAGGATTGACAACCCCTTTAACACGTCGGGTTGCGAGTATTTGTTATTTGTGTGCCGGAGCTGTTTACATAGTGTTGCTTGGTTCTCCTACTGGTTCGATAACCTTGGTCTCATCACTAAGGGAAATACCTACCGTCGCTGTGCTGCATCACCCCTTCCTCTTTGGGGAAATACCGACGTAGTCTAGCAGACATCACCTGACTCTTTACCTTTTTCGAGTTCCCAATCTTCAGAGTTGCGTTTAATTATTTCTAAAAGATTCCACCTAAATTCAATAGTCTTCCTCATAAAAGAACCAGTACAAGAAGTATCGAGCATGAATTGATCATCACAAGAAAGCCGAGCATAAAAATTCTGAATAATAATTTCTCTCAAGAGCTCATGATTGGGGCATGAATATAACATTGACTTAAGCCTCCCCCAAGCTAGAGTAATACTTTCTCCTTCATGAGGCCAAAAATTATATATATAATTCCGATCACGATGAAGTAGATGCATAGGATAAAATTTTGGTGAAATTCCAATTTCAAACGATTCCAGTTCCAAGATCCATTATCATCGCATAGCCTATACCATGTCAATGCTTTTCCCTTCATAGATAAAGGTAAAACCTTCTTCTTAGCTTCATCTCAGGATAAACCTGCAAGCTTTAATAATCCACAAATTTCATCCACATATATGAAGTGCATACCAGGATGTTCAGTTCCATCTCCTTCATAAGGATTAGCTAGCAGTTGTTCTATCATCCCGAAGGAATTTCGTAACCAATATTTTCAGTAGGTGCAGTAGGTTGAGGGGCAACTAATTGTTGTTTCGGTCGAGGTGAAGATACCCCGAACAAACCCCCCAATGGATGATTCTCCATAGTAACAATTAGCAATAAATTTCAGCACGTAGTAATAATTTTTTTCTTACCTATTTCCACTTACCAAGAGTGCTTCACTCCTCGGCAACGGTGCCAGAAAATAGTCTTGATGACCCACAAGTATAGGGGGTCAATCATAGTCCTTTCTACAAGTAAGAGTGTCGAACCCAACAAGGAGCAGGAGGAAATGACAAGTGGTTTTCAGCAAGGTATTTTCGGCAAGCACTGAAATTGTCGGTAACAGGTAGTTTGATAGCAAGATAATTTGTAATGAGAAAGTAACCATAATGGTAAATAAATTGCAGAAAGGTAGCCCAATACTTTTGTGGCAAAGGACATGCCAAAATGGTCTCTTATGAGAAGCAAAGCGTTCTTGATGGTACACAGGAATTTCATCTAGTCACTTTCATCATGTTGGTTTGATTCGTGTTCGCTACTTTGATAATTTGATATGTGGGTGGACCGGTGCTTAGGTGTTGTTCTTACTTGAACAAACCTCCTAGTTATGATTAACCCCCTCGCAAGCATCCGCAATTACGAGAAAAGTATTGAGATAAAATCTAACCATAGCATTAAACTTTTGGATCCAAATCGGTCCCTTACGAAGTAGCGCATAAACTAGAGTTTAAGCTTATGTCACTCTACCAACACATCATCTAATAACTACTCCACAATGCATTCCCTTAGGCCCAAATATGGTGAAGTGTCATGTAGTCGACGTTCACATGACACCACTAAGGGAATCACAACATACATATCATCAAAATATCAAACACATATCAAGTTCACATGATTACTTGCAACATGACTTCTCCTGTGCCCTCAAGAACAAAAGTAACTACTCAAACGATAATCATGCTCAAGATCTGAACATATAATCTTCCACCAAATAAACCATATAGTAATCAAATACAAGATGTAATCAACACTACAAGTCACCCACAAGTACCATTCCGAGGTTCCCGTACAAAGATTTAACACAAGAGATGAACTAGGGTTTGAGAGGAGATGGTGTGGTCGAAGATGCTGATGGAGATTGCCCTCCCAAAGATGAGAGGGTTGTTGGCGATGATGATGACGATGATTTCCCCCTCCGCGAGGGAAGTTTCCCCGGTGGAATCTCTTTGCCGGAGGGAAAAAGTGCTCCTGCCCAAGTTCCGTCTCGAGACGGCGGCGCTTCGTCCTGAAAGTCCCCCTCTGATTTTTTTCTAGGTCAAAATGACCTATATACCAAAATATGGGCACCGGAGGTCATCCGAGGAGGGCACAACCCACTAGGGTGCGCCCTGGTGTCTTGTGCTCACCAGGGTGGCCCCCTCCGGTAGTTATTTGCTCCAGTATTTTTCATATTGCAAAACAATTCCCTGTAAATTTTCAGCTCATTTGGAGATGTGCAGAATAGGTAACTCTGACGTAGCTTTTTCAGGTCCAGAATTCTAGCTGCCGGCATTCTCCTTCTTTGTGTAAACCTTGCATATTATGAGAGAAAAGGCATTAGAATTACTCCATTAAGCATTATTATGCATAAAAATATTATAAATAACAGTAGGAAAACATGATGCAAAGTGGACGTATCAGTATCTATTAAGTAAGTAGCTAGTGTTGATGGGTATAATGTGTTAATGAGTATCTATTAAGTAAGTAGCTAGTGTTAATGAGCAAATTTTTTATTACCAAAAAAACATTTTCTGGCGTTGGCCAAGGAGGCACGTAATAGTTGAGATAAACTTACTGCTGGCGTTGGACATGTGACATGCCAGCAACAAGTAGGATACTACTGGTGTGTGCTCCAACACCACCACTACTTTTTAGCAATGGCTACATATTGGTGGTGTCGTGTGTCTACGCCAGCAAGGCTGTTTTTGGTACGCCATAGCTAGGCTTTTCAGCAGTAGTGTTAAGTCCTATCTCAATCTCTATAGTAGGTTTAAAAGCATCCTCTTGCTTAGTTGGTAACTTACTGAATAACTTTTTTCTTTCATCATCAAGTTCACGTGCCTTGGCTGCAACTAGTTCAACAAAGATATTATATGCATCATCGTTAGTTACCTCTGTTAGTGGATACTTCATGGATATCATCTTGACAAAATATGCAACGGTATAATTGTACTCTAGCACATGACTTGTGTCAAGTACCTCACCTTTCTCCTTCGTTGCTTGTTACCATTTTAACTTCTTCAACCGGGTTAGGGTCCGTTTACCCGCAAACTTGGCCAAAATCAAGGTTTGGCTCTCTGCTATCTTTGCCACTTGTGCCTTCGTATTCTTGGATCTGGCTTCAAGTATCTGCACATCATTTGTTAGTCCAACAACCTTACCGGGCAATTGACCGGGTAAGTTATCATGATTCTTCAAGATATTCTTGAAGTTTTCATTCTGCCCAGTCTGGCTAGCAATAAAACTTTTAAGAGTTTCTTGAAGAATATTTCTATTGCCATCAGTAGCTCCATTAAAATTATTTGACACTCCTCCATTGTTAGGGTAAGGAAGGTTAGGAGCATAACTATTATTTTTTCCAATTGGGATTATAGCTATTACGAACAATAAAATTCACATCACTTGTATCTTCATCAGTGATGGCATTGACATTTACCTCTTCTTTACCTTTCGTCAAAGAGATAAGTTCTTCTAGCTTGGTTGTTGACTCTAAGCTATTCTCTTCTATGACATTCACCATCTTGGTGGTGGTTCTCTCAACATCCATTGGGAATGGTTCTCTTGCATATCATTTAGTATCTTCTTGACATCTTCTATGGGCTTTACCATGATTGTTCCTCTTGCAGCTGTATCAAGCATAGTTTTTGACATGTGATTCAAGCCATTATAAAATGTATGAAGGATTAACCACTCCTCCCACTACTAGGAAAAGGGCTATAGATAATATGGACACTAATGGCGCACCAGACATGCGGTGCGCCACTCCTATATAGCAGTGGCGCACCGTGTGCTGGTGCGCCACTGCTAACAATTTTTTTCTTTTTTCCAAAAATACTAATGGCCCACCGTGTGCTGGTGCGCCATTAGTGTGATAGACACTAATGGCGCACCACAAACATGGTGCGCCACTACTAACAAAATTTGTTTTTTTTTCAAAAATAGTAATGGCGCACCGTGGCACAGTGCGCCATTACTAGTTTTAACTAGTAATGGCGCACCAGTCACCCCGTGCGCCACTACTATCAATTTTTTTTTTGCAAAACTACTAATGGCGCACCGCCAGCTGGTGCGCCATTAGTAACCAGGGTTACTAATGGGGCATTTGTTGGTGGTGCGCCATTAGTAACCTGGGACCAGCTAGATATTTTGGACAGCCACCTACACAGTCACTTTCCCCACTTCATTCTCTCCACCTCCTCCTCCAAACTTGTCTCGGCTGCCTCCTCCTCCTCACCTCATTTGCACCATAGATTCATCCAAATTAAGTGGTTAAATTACCTTTTTTTGATAGGTAAGTAAGGGGAAAGCTTTCTTTATGTTGTAGATCTACTTTTTTCTCCCTCCAACAACGTGCACATGCACTTTTTATGGCCTAGCTAGATCTATGTATGTTTGTGGTGTTGCATATATGTTTGTGTTTGCAGGTACCGGTATTTGAAATGCGATAGTTGCCAATATTTTGCCGGAATCTTGATTCATTTCCGTTTCGGCGAGAATTTTGGCACTATGCATTCTTTTTGGTCCAATTTTTAGGCAAAGTCATGCCAAAATTTTTCTTGGTTCTAAAATATCGTTTTGCTCTACCCCGCAGGCGACCATGGTCCGCACGATGACCGAAGGCATCGTGAATAGGTTTTTGAGCTCCGCGAAGGCCGAGATGCTTCAAAAGAACGAGACGGAGATAAGATGTCCGTGTCGAAGATGCAAGCTGAGGAGCCTTATGGACCCGGATTCCGTACAGGTGCGGGACCACCTGCTCTTGCGTGGTTTCATGGATGGCTATCGGTGGCAAGGTGATGAAGATGATTATGAAGTCGTCCATGGGGGCCGGCCGGCAAGAAATGAGGAAGGGCAGCAAGACAACCGCGGCGAGGGCGGGCGAGAAGACGAAGAATCTCCAGGACATGATCACGAAGTAGATGCAGTACACAGTCATCATGTAGAAGATGCCGGACATGATGATGAGGAAGATGCCAGAGCAGACGAAGGGCATGATCATGAAGATGAAGATGCCGGAGCAGACGATGATGGACCATCGATGGGCTGGGTGCAGGACCCTCATATTCAAGAGCTGCTTCTCAAGCAGACGGATAACGCAAGAGCTGCCGCCCGAGAGAAAGCCAAGCTGGATCAACTGGAGATAGACGCGGTTACTCCATTGTATGAAGGATGCAGGCCCGAGGATACCCGCCTGAAAGTAACGCTCATGGCTCTGGAGATGAAGGTAAAACACAAAATGACCGACGCATGCTTCGACGAGAACATGTCATTCTGGCACGAACGTCTTCCCAAGGGGAACAAGTGCCCGACCAGTTTCGAGGAGGCGAAGAAAATCGTGTGTCCTCTGGATTTACCGCACGTGAAATACCATGTGTGCATGAACAATTGCATCATTTATCGGGACGAGCACGCGGAGTCTACCATATGTCTGGTGTGCGGCGTCACTCGATACAAGAAGAGGAAGAAAGCTCCTCGAAAAGTGGTGTGGTACTTTCCGATCACTCCTCGTCTGCAGCGGTATTTCGCGGACCCTAAGGTAGCAAAGCTCTTGCGTTGGCACGCGGATAGGGAGGAGAAGAAGCGAGAAGATGACGCAAATGATCCGGAGATAAATAAAAAAGACAAGATGCTGAGTCACCCTAAGGATGGGAGCCAGTGGCAAGCGTTGAACTTCGAACACCCAGAATTTGGGAACGATCCAAGGAACATCGTGCTGGGCGCGAGCACCGATGGAGTCAATCCGTTTGGCAGCCAGAGAAGCACACATAGCACCTGGCCTGTGTTTGTGTGGATGTACAACCTTCCCCCCTGGTTGTGCATGAAGAGGAAGTACATTCACATGAGTATGCTAATTGAAGGGCCGAAACAACCAGGGAATGACATCAATCTGTATCTGGGGCTGCTGAAAGAGGAGCTAGACACGCTGTGGAAAACGCCAGCCAATACGTGGGATGCCGCAGAGAAAGAATATTTCCCTATGAGAGCCGCACTGCTCACGACGGTGCACGACTATCTCGGTTACGGATATGTCGCAGGGCAGGTGGTCCACGGATTTTCTGGATGCGTCACGTGCATGGATGATACAACTTATTGCCAGCTAGATAGAGATCCCGGGTCTTCGAAAACCGTGTTCATGGGACATCGAAGGTGGCTTCGCGACGATGACTCATGGAGGAAATGCAAGGATCTGTTCGATGGTGAAACCGAAACCCGGAGACGCCCACGTACGAGGAGCGGCGAGGAAATAGACGAGCTGTTGAAAAATTTGAAAGATTGCCCACTGCCGGGAAAGAAGCAAAAGGAGCCAGAGCCGGGAAAGAAGCGAAAGGCGCAAGAGCCACTGCTGAAGGTATGGAAAACGAGGTCTGTTTTCTAGGACTTGCCGTACTGGAAGATCCACCGTGTGCCTCACAGCCTTGATGTCATCCATATCACGAAGAATGTGTGCGAGAGTCTGCTTGGTACCCTGCTCAAAATGCTAGAGAGGACCAAAGATGGGCCGAAAGCAAGGGCGGACTTGAAATCAATGGGCATTAGGGAGGAGCTTCACGCTAATGATGATGATGATGAGGCGAAGCAGGACACGGAAAGTCATCGCAAAGGCAAAAAGGCCAAGAAGACCGGAAATGACTTCCCTCCCACGTGCTTCACTCTAAGTCAGGAGGAGATCGATCAGTTTTTCACCTACCTCGTAGGAGTAAAACTTCCTTACGGTTACGCGGGGAAGATAAGCAGATACCTAGACTCAGCGAAGCAGAAGTTCAGCCGGATGAAGTCTCACGACTGTCACGTGCTGATGACGCAGATACTTCCAGTTGCAATCCGTGGGATCATGGACGCGCACATCCGTGAAACGCTATTTGGCCTATGCAACTTTTTCGACGTCATCTCTCGGAAGTCGGTTGGCATGAGGCAACTCAGAAGGCTACAGGAAGAGATCGTGGTGATACTATGCGAGCTTGAGATGTACTTCCCGCCCGCATTCTTCGACGTTATGGTGCATCTGCTGGTCCATATCGTGGAGGATATCATCCAACTCGGGCCGACGTTCCTGCACAGCATGATGCCGTTCGAAAGGATGAATGGTGTCATCAAAGGATACGTTCGCAACATGTCACGTCCAGAGGGAAGCATAGCCAGGGGCTTTCTGACCGAAGAGTGCATCTCCTACTGCACGAATTATCTAGGCATCGAGAACCCCGTTGGTCTGCCCGTCAACAGGCACCTCGGCAGGCTCGCTGGATGGGGTCACCGTGAGGGTCGCCGCGAAATGCATGTCGACTTCGAGGGCCGACTCGCCGACTTTGAAAGAGCAAACCTAGTCGCGCTACAACACATAGACGTGGTCGATCCTTGGGTGGTAGAGCACAAAACCTTTATTGAGAAGACGTACAATGACCGAGGCCAACAGAGGACGAACGGAGATATAATCAAAGAGCACAACTCATGTTTCACGCGTTGGTTCAAGCAGAAGCTTTTGTCGTACCCTTTACATGAGGATTCTTCCGCGGAAGAACAACTCATATTCGCCTTGTCACAGGGAGCCGAGCACAACCTGATGACGTATGAGGCGTACGATAGCAACGGCTACACATTCTACACCGAGGGAAAGGACATGAAGAGCGATGGTTATCAGAACTCCGGGGTAATGATGGTATCCTACACCGGTAACGACAAGGACAGATACTACGGAAGGATCGAGGAGATCTGGGAGTTGAGCTACGCTGGAGAGAAGGTCCCGATGTTCCATGTCAGATGGGCCAAGAGCGTCCTAAAAGAAGACCGGTATTTCACCACCATGGTTATACCCGAAGCCAAATCCAAGACCGCGGGCGCAAACGTCACCGCGAAAACTGAGCCATGGGTACTGGCTTCCCAAGTGGACCAATGCTTCTTCATTACCGACCCGTCAAAGCCAAGTCGTGTTGTCGTGAGGAGAGGCAAAAGGAAGATCATCGGAATGGATGCAGTCGCCAATGAGCAAGACTTCGACAAGTACGGCGACCCGAAGATGGAACATGACGACGACGATGAAGTACCAGCATACACCACAAGAAGAAGCAGGACCACCCTACCTAAAGGACGTCCGTTCAAGAGAAGAACTCCATTTACGAAAAATAAGGGCAAGAAGATTGTGAACAGATAGCTAGCTAAGATCGATTGTATTTAAATTGTAGCCTCCATTTCTCAATTGTATTTCGACATATTGAAATGATATTTCTTCTGTTCTAGTGTCCTCATGAATATTTATTTATGTTTATTATGGTATTGAATTTCTAACTCACAAAAAGTATTGAATTTGTTAATATTTTTTGAACTCATGAATATTTTTAAATTTCATGGGCACTTTTTGAATTCATGAATATTTTTTCAAATTTGATGATATTTTTTCAAATTCAATATGAAAAAATATTGAATATTCATGAGGACACTCGATCTCGATCCCCCTCCATCTCGATCGCTATCCCCCCTGCCAGATCCCCCTCGCCGCCGAGCACCCCCCACCCTCCCCCGCTCCACCGCCGTCGTCGACCCCCCGCACCCTCCCCTGCTCCACCGCCGCCGAGCACCCACCGCACCCTCCCCCGCTCCACCGCCGCCGCCGACCCCCACACCCACCCCGGCCCGCTCCACCGCCGCTGAGCACCCCCCGCACCCTCCCCCGCTCCACCGCCGCCGACGACCCCCCCCCCCACCCTCCCCCGCTCTACCGCCGCCGCCGACCCCCCGCACCCTCCCCGCTCCACCGCCGGCGACGACCCCCCGCACCCTCCCCTGTCTCCTCGCTCGGTTCCCCCTCCCTCCCCCCCCCCCGAGCGCCATTACTATAAAAAAGATTACTAATGGCGCACCTCTCTGGGGTGCGCCATTACTATTCGAAAAAAATACTACTAATGGCGCACCTCTCTGGGATGCGCCATTGCTATACAAAAATAGATTACTAATTGCGCACCGCGTGTGGATGCACCATTGCTATCAAATTTTTTTGTAATGGCGCACCGCTCGGGGGTGCGCCATTGCTAACCCTTCCCCCCACTAAAATCCCCAGTCCCCTTTCTATCTCTCACCCGCCCACTGCCCCGCCCCGACCCGACCCGTACTGCGCCGCCGCAGCCCCCACGCCCTGTGCAAACCGCCGCCGCCGCCGCCCCCGCACCTTCCCACTTCCCCTCCCCTCACGCTGCTTCACCCGACTAGGTCGTCGCCGTCACCGCATCATCCCCGCGACCACCGTCGTCCCCGCTCCCCACCAAGGAGTCCAGGAGCTCACCGAGGATCGAGATCTTCTTCCACCTCCGGCCACCACGGGCTCACCGTCGATCCGCGTCACCTCGTCAACCCCGGCCCCGCACGAGCAAGCCATCGTCTTCCTCTCGGTGAGCTGCACCGGTTCCCCTTTTCCCCCCTTCGATTGCGTCTCCGTAGACTGTCGCACCACCGCGCCCCAGCTTCTGGTTGCCGCCCCCCGTGGCCGTGCTCCCCTCGGCCCCTGGCCGCGCCCTGGCCGCGCCCAGGCGCGCTCACCGCACCGCGACTGCGCCTCCACTACGCTCGGGGACGCCATGAGCAGGTGCTCAAAGTAGCCTGTGTTTTCTTGCAGACGTTGGGTCGGGCAATCATGCCATGAGCAGGTGTTCAAAGTAGCAGGTGATCATTAGAGTTTTGAGATGTGACAAGTGTAGGATGTGAAAAGTGAATGATAGGAAGGATGTGATTTTTGTCAGTTTGTTTGTTCATTGTCAGTGTCAAAATCTGAAGAAAGAAAAAGCATAGAGTTTTAATTCTGAAACTCTATTTTTTGGAGTAGTCATGTTTCATACTGAATGTAGTCTGGTTGTTCTCTGTCTGGTCAAACTCTGAAGAAATAAAAAGTGAATAGTTTGTTTGTTCCCTGTGTGGTCACTCTATTTTTCGAGTACTGACATTAGTTATGTTTGTTCGCAGCAAGAAATTTAAATGAAGCTTGTTCTTTTTCAACTGTTCAACTGATGCCATGAAACTGAATATAGTAGTTGAAAACCCTGTTTTTCTTCCTGATCGTGCTAAAATTTGAAGTCCTTTTTGTGTTTTGCTTTTGTTGGTTGACAATTATGTTTAGTTTTTCATTTCATGGATGTTGTAAAATGTGCAGGTGGTGAGTTGAGGCTCAGCATACAGCTTGTTTGGACTAACCAAGAGGACGAGGTATGTTGCTTGCCCAAGCTAAGTGACACGCGCCAAGTTTTCTGTTATATAATTACTTGTTAGTGCTTAGTACTTTTTGATAACGAGTTACCCATGTATTAAATCACAAAGCATTTGTTTGCTGATGCTGTTGCTTTGATAAATGAACCGGGTTTTGGATTTCCAGCTTACTGATGTCGGTGAGTTAGATATAAGTAAATCAAGTTCAAGTAGTAATCTGATTTTCTTTCAGGGGGCTGTTCAGTTATCCTTCGTGTGGCTTCTGTGCATGCTCCATCAGAGGGCCAGCTGATTTCTGTTTATGGTTGACATGTTTTGGCTGGCATTACGCTCGGCCGTCACCACCATTGACTCGAGAATTGGGAGTTGCCCAGAGTTTGGGGACGCTGTGATAACAAATTTAAATTTATTCACCTGGAAGAACGTGTAATAACATTGGATTGGATTCTCGAGTCTTGTTGTTTTCTTATTAAACTTTGGTCTTCGTGATGGGGTGAGCGTCGGGCGTTGGAGCTCTGCTCTCCAGTTTTTTATGTTATTTTTGGCGAATTGTCCTGAAGCGGTCTTTTGTTTTTCAACTTTCTGATGTAGGTGAGTGGATATGAGTATATAAATTATAAGCACATTATGTGAAACTGCTCATAGAATCAGCAGTGTGCAGAATTCTTTTCAGGTGTTGCAGTATGGATTTTAGTATGAGTCGTGTGTTGAACTATGTAGTGCCTCTACACTTGAACTATGTAGTGCCTCAACTGCCCCTTTATTCTTGCTGCATTAAACCATAGGTGGCAATAGAGCCAAGTGATTAGGCCAAACTTAGAATTCTCCTTCCGTTTTCTTGATAGGGTATATTATTAGAAGATACCCATATATATCAGTCAACCTAGGGTGCCTCAGCATCGATAAACCCTAAACGATGAAAACTTAACTTAGCATTTAGGGTGCCTCAGCGTTGACAAACCCTAAATTATAAAACCTTGGCTTTTAGGGTGCCTCGGTGTCGATAAAAACCTAAATGATGAAAGCTTAGGCTTTTAGGGTGCCTCGGCGTCGACAAACCCTAAATGATAAAAGCTTAGCTTTTAGGATGCCTCGGTGTCGACAAACCCTAAATGATGAGACCATGATCTTGTTCCTTGACAATAACCAACTTTTTGACCAAACTTTTTTCCTATTTAGAGCGAAACATGGCCCACAACGATGAGGCTGGCGGTTCGGGTGGCAAGGCATTCTGGGAGCTGTCCCAGGAGATGGAGGAAGAACCTCACCGCTATGAGGACGCCGCAGAAGACATCGATCCTGACTACACAACCCCTAGTGGCGTCGGGGATGACACCACTGATGGTGCCGCCCAGGATGCCACCACTGATGATGGCAGCGCACGCACAGATGGCAGCCAACCGAAGAGGCAACGGAAGGACCAGCGCCCGAACGTGCTCGGCACCGTCAAGGAGGAATTTACTGAAGTGAACTGCGACGGGGATCCAACGGGGCCCAAAGAATTAGTCAAGGGGTACTCGGTTCAGCTCGGGTGCATTCTCCGGAGCACCGTCTCGATCAACACTGAGAACCTAAGGCATAAGGACCGAGGGAATTTGCGCAACCTCCTCTTCATGAAGCTGCACGAAGGATACAAGTTCCCCGCTGACTTTGCAAACACACGCCTCTCAGGAATAAAGTGAATAGTGCCGCCCTCACGAAGATGAGCACGGCCATGTCTACTTGGAGAAGCGCGGTGAAGAGAATGATTAACAAAGGTGATAGTTATGAGAAGATCAAGGCAAAAAATCCTTCGTTCAGCGAAGATGACTACAAGGAGTTCAAGATCAAGTGCGAGAGCGGCACATACGAGGAATCAAGTTAGTGGGGGAAAGAGATGCGGGACTTGAACTTAGGGGTCCACAAACTTGGTCCGGCGGTTACAGAGTGGCGGATATGGGACAAGGAGGACGCGGAGCGTGCCGAGCAAGGCCTACCGCCCCGCTTCGAGAAATATCATGAGAAGCAGACCAGGAACTATGTCAGGGCCCGGTACAAGGAGGACCCGGTAACAAAGGAGCTTACCACGGATCCGAAGACCAAGGCGCTTGAGAAAGTTCTGGTAAGGAATACACCCCCGCGTAATTAGCTACATATATGGTTGCATTCTAGTTAATGAAGCCAAATTTCTAAATGGTTCACATTCCTGCCGCTGGAGACTGAAAGCAGTAGCCCGGGGTCGTCTCAGAGCTCCCCGGCTTGGGACAGCACTCTAAATAGGGCGTTGAACATAATTAAAAACAAGGATAAGCTCAGTAAGCCGTCGTCAGCTGGTCGTGTGGCCGGCAAAGGCTTGTCCACAAAATGGTCGTCATACTATAACGCTGGTGGGCGAAAGGAGAAAAAGACCAGATCGGAAAGCCAGTCGCGCGAGGTTCAAGAACTCAAGGCACAAGTGGCGCGGATTCCGGAGATTGTCCAAGAGCAAGTGCAACAACAACTGGGAACGACGCTCACCGCCATTGTGCCTAGCTTGATTGAGGGGCTGCAGGCGAGGATTGCGGGCGGCCAACTGGGGCCGCCCCCGGTTCCCAGCTTCACGGCCAGCAACTCGCACAACGCGCAGGCGGCGCCATTGGTGTCTCCGGCGGAGGCGGTATTGGTGTCTCCGGCGCCGGCACAGGCATTGGAGCTTAATGCGCCCGGGTGTACGCCGGCCGGCACCTCGGCAGCAAGCGGCCCCTCCGTCAGTTGCACGCCCACCGTTGGCGGTGCCTCGACATTAGCCGAGCTTGACGCCATCACGGTAACTAAGCCTCTCGGTTGATGGCTTCATCTCCTTGCCTTTGATTGGGAAACCCTGACGCCCTACATGTTTTCGCAGGGCGCCGCCGACGTTCCATGAACTCTCCTACACTTCATGGGCGGTGAGTTGATCGATGTCGCCAAGAGCAAAATTGTTCAACCGGGCAACCCCGTGTTCCACGCTAATCCGATGCCACCCACTGTGTATAGGCTTGAATTGGTTCGGGTGCTGCCAGGCTGCGATGACTTTTTACCTCCGATTCGACCCGTTGGGGCCGACAAAGATGATGTGATGACCCTCAGCGCCTGCGTAAGCTGGCCCCTGCTTTTGCCGAAGAGCCAGATTCGTTTGGGGGCGGGGGACACCACCCCACAGACAACACCGCCAGTCGTGCCGGCGCCAAGCCATCGCAAGACCGCCGCAACGCTACCGGACATGCAAGACATCCCTATGGCACATGATCCGGACATGCATATGGCACATGATCCGGACGACGACGACAACGACGACGGTACATTTACCAACGTTGATAAGTACTTTGCCGAACATGGGTACGGTGACGAATTCTTCGGGCCTCCTTCTCAAGAACCCAACCCTGAAAAAGACGACCGCGATCGAGCTGGTACCGCGGAGAAACCCAATTGCAACAGGCGTCGTCTGGCGGTCAGTTCTCAGGAGAAACCTCCAGCTGCCGCCTTCACCGAGCCTCAGATAGCCAAGGTGCGGAATATTATCAGCCCCAACACACTCAAGAAGGCGGTCTCTGAGCAGAACTCTATCCCATTACAGGAGATGAGGAAGAAGGGACGGAAACGAAAGAATAACAAGGGCGGTGCGAGCCAGCCGGCACCGAGTACGATCCGTGCTCAGGACGGGCCACCTTCACCTAAGGATATCTCGAGGAGGGTGCATGTGGCGGGTAGGCCGATGCTACCGACTAATCTGCTCAATGGTGCAACCGGTGCTATGCGGAGTCTGCATGACAGTGTTCTTTCTTTGGAGAAGCAGCGTCTCTCCGAGAATGATCTGGCATACCCGGTTTTCGTGGCTAAGGTGCCAGAGGGCAAGGGCTTTGTGGATAGCGCCATCGGGGGTACGATCGTCCTGCGGTTTGATGACATCTTCGCTATGTTTAACCTTCATCCGCTGCACTACACCTTCGTTCAGCTATTTTCGCTGAGTATGGAGATGCGGATCATTAGAGACAAGACCTCGGACATCGTGATAGTTGACCCCTTCTACATGTGTGCCAAGATCATGGGCAGCGCTGGGGACCGGCAAGTCGCGAGTTCATACCTCGAAGGCCTCATTCTGGCAAACCCTGATAAGGATAACTTCCTCGTGCCTTACTTTCCCGAGTAAGTCATCCCCTCGCACCGTAACATATGATTTCTTAGATTTCGATCATTTTTTTTCTAACATTCCGTGTTTTGTGCAGTGACACACATTGCACACTCATCCTCTTAAGCCCGAAATATTCCATGGCCATATATTTCGACCCGGACCGTCAGTCGAAGAAAGACTACACAAATATCAAGAAAGTTCTTGATGATGTTGTCCCCGGCTACGCCAGATCTGGAGGCACCTTCAGCAGGCCAGTTCATAGGTACGGCAAGCACATCTTCAGCCACAATACGACGTTCTCCTGCGTCAAGCAGCCGTCTGGCGGTCAGAAGGATGCCTACTACGCCCTCCATCACATGTGGGCGATCGTATGGGACCATAATCACCTTCTGCTACCAAGTAATCTCAAAGAGTGGGCCGCACGCTTGTCGGCAATCCAGGACGCGGACATCAGACAAGAATTCTTTTGCATCCACCAAGATGTCCTTCGTACCTCGGGGCAGTTCTATCTCAGACATCAACCGTCCAACAGTGAGATAGAAACAATGCTACAAATGCAGGCTGACAACGCCCGCGATTTCATGACCATCACGAAAGACGGCGGCTTCATCCACGCTCCGGTCCCTGAGTCGAGTCGAAAGTAGTGATGCTATGTAGTTCTGAAATGTCGATTGGCTCATGTTGTAATATTAAACTTTAATGAACGTGTATGTCTCTTTGGTTTGGACAGTCATTCAACTTATATGTAATCGATGGTATTTATTAGTAGGACCATTGATCGTGCTACTAATGTGTTGCTTTTCTCTTCCGATCTTTTTGTTGCATACTTATATATTGCTTATGTATTGTATGTGAATTGCTACTAACTTTTTGTTTGGCTAGTGCATAGAGATGCCATCGTATGTCGTGTACAAGGGTAAGGTTCCCGGAGTCTACGACTGGGAGGACTGTCGGAGACAGGTTCACCATTTCAGCGGTAACAGTTGCAAAGGGTACACCACTAGGGCGGAGGCGGAAGCTAGATACGCGTGCTATCTAGCGGGAGAGAGGAGGGAGCAGAGGAGAAACCGGATGAAGACCAATTTCATCGCGATGATGCTAATCGTGATGACCGCAGCTCTCTTCTATGTGATGGTAGTTTAGATGATCGATATCGACTTGTAATGTGAAGACAAACTCGCTACTCGCGGTTTCGAGACTTGTAATGTTCTAACTTTATTCGGTCTTTTGAAATCGGAGACTAATATGATGAATTGTATTCGGAGACTAATCTTCTATTGTATTCGATTACTTTGTTGTTTATATGTTGTGCTGTCTATATTCTATGCAGTAATATGTTTTGTAACCTGTGCAAATATCAGAAAAGAAAAAAAATCCCTAATATTCATACTAGTGGCGCACCACCCAGAACTTTAGTGGCGCACTGCAAAATGCACACTAGTGGCGCACCAGCAACAAGTGCGCCATTAGTAAGCCAGAGACATGGTTAAATATGGCCCCCTGGGAGGCATTCTAATGGCGCACCGTATGGTCTACTAATGGCGCACTACATGGTGCGCCATTAGTATCTGGTATACTAATGGCGCACCTGTGGTGCGCCATTAGTAATAAAATCTAATGGCGTGGTGCTAGTGGCGCACCTGTAGTGCGCCATTAGTAGGCAAAACAGGTGCGTCACTAGCAGGCCTTTTCCTAGTAGTGTCCATTCCCTAATTGGGGCAATTTCTTATAGCTTCTTTCATTCTATCTCACGCAAGCGCTAGTGGCTCACATTCCTCTTGCTTGAAACCTATAATCTGAGAATGTAATTGCATAACTTTTGCAGGTGGACAAAACTTAGATAAAAATTTACTACAACAAGCAGCCCAAGAAGTAATCAATACCGCCTTTGGGCAAAGATAAAAGCCATTCTTTAGCTTTTCCTCCCAAAGAGAAAGGAAATAAGCGAAGTTTCAAAGCATCTGGGTCATAACACTTTATGCGTGTCTGAAGGAAATATGCTCTAGAGGCAATAATAAAGATGTTATTTATATTTCCCTATATCATGATGAATGTTTATTATTCATGCTAGAATTGTATTAACCGGAAACTTAGTACATGTGTGAATACATAGACAAACAGAGTGTCCCTAGTATGCCTCTACTTGACTAGCTCGTTCATCGAAGATGGTTAAGTTTCCTAGGCATAGACATGTGTTGTCATTTGATGAATGAGATCACATCATTAGAGAATGATGTGATGGACAAGACCCATCCGTTAGCTTCGCATAATGATCGTTTAGTTCTATTGCTATTGCTTTCTTCATGACTTATACATGTTCCTCTAACTATGAGATTATGCAACTCCCGAATACCGGAGGAACACCTTGTGTGTTATCAAACGTCACAACGTAACTGGGTGATTATAAAGATGCTCTACAGGTGTCTCCGAAGGTGTTTTTTGGGTTGGCATAGATCAAGATTAGGATTTGTCACTTCGTGTATCGGAGAGGTATCTTTGGGCCCTCTCGGTAATGCACATCACTATAAGCCTGGCAATCATTGTGATTAATGAGTTAGTTGCGGGATGATGCATTACGGAACGAGTAAAGAGACTTGCCGGTAACAAGATTGAACTAGGTATGATGATACCGACGATCGAATCTCGGGCAAGTAACATACCGATGACAAAGGGAACAATGTATGTTATTATGCGGTTTGACCGATAAAGATCTCCATAGAAAATGTAGGAGCCAATATGAGCATCAAAGTTCCGCTATTGGTTATTGAGCGGAGATGTGTCTCGGTCATGTCTACATAGTTCTCGAACCGTAGGGTCGGCACGCTTAACGTTCGACGATTTGTATTATGAGTTATGTGATTTGATGACCGAAGTTTGTTCGGAGTCCCGGATGAGATCACGGACATGACGAGGAGTCTCGAACTGGTTGAGAGGTAAAGATTCATATATTGGAAGGCTATATTCGGAAATCGGAAAGGTTCCGAGTGATTCGGGTATTTTTCGGAGTACCGGGGAGTTACGGGAATTCACCGGGAGAAGTAATGGGCCTTATTGGGCTTTAGTGGAGAGAGGGGAGAAGGGCCAAGAGGTGGCGCGTGCCTCCCCCCTGCCCAAACCGAATTGGACAAGGGGTGGGGGCACAACCCCCCTTCCTTCTCCCTCTCCCTCTCTTTCCTTCTCTCCTACTCCGAATAGGAAATGGAATCCTACTAGGACTTGGGAGTCCTAGTAGGACTCCCTATGCTTGGCGCGCCCCCTAGGCCGGCCGCCTCCTCCCTCCCTCCTTTATATACGGGGGAGGGGAGCACCCCAAAGGAACTCAAGATTTGTCTTAGCCGTGTGCGGTGCCCCCCTCCATAGTTACACACCTCGGTCATATCGTTGTAGTGCTTAGGCGAAGCCCTGCGCCGGTAACTTCATCATCACCGTCATCATGCTGTCATGCTGACGAAACTCTCCCTCGGCCTCAGCTGGATCAAGAGTTCGAGGGACGTCACCGAGCTGTACGTGTGCAGATCGCGGAGGTGCCGTGCGTTCGGTACTTGATCGGTTGGATCGCGAAGGCGTTCGACTACATCAACCGCGTTACTTAGTGCTTCCGCTTTCGGTCTACGAGGGTACGTGGACACACTCTCCCTACTCGTTGTTATGCTTCTCCTAGATAGATCTTGCGTGATCGTAGGAATTTTTTTGAAATTTCTGCGTTCCCCAACAGCGGTATCAGGCCAGGTCTATGCGTAGATGTTATATGCACGAGTAGAACACAAAGAGTTGTGGGCGATAATAGTCATACTGCTTACCATCATGTCATACTTTGATTTGGTGGTATTGTTGGATGAAGCAGCCCATACCGACATTACATGACTGTGTTCATGAGACTAGTTCTACCGACGTGCTTCGTACACAGGTGGCTAGTGGGTGTCTGTTTCTCCAACTTTAGTTGAATCAAGTGTGACTACGCCCGGTCCTTGTTGAAGGTTAAAACAGCACACTTGATGAAAAATCGTTGTGGTTTTTGATGCGTAGGTAAGAACGGTTCTTGCTAAGCCCGTAGCAGCCACATAAAACTTGCAACAACAAAGTAGAGGACGTCTAACTTGTTTTTGCGGGGCTTGTTGTGATGTGATATGGTCAAGACATGATGATATATAAACTGTTGAATGAGATTATCATGTTTTGTAAAAGTTATCGGCAACTCGCAGGAGCCTTATCGTTGTCGCTTTATTGTATGAAATGCAAGCGCCATGTAATTGCTTTACTTTATCACTAAGCGGTAGCGATAGTCGTCGAAGCAATAGTTGGCGAGACAACAACGATGCTTCGATGGAGATGAATGTGTCAAGCCGGTCATGATGGTGATCATGACGGTGCTTTGGAGATGGAGATCAAAGGCACAAGATGATGATGGCCATATCATATCACTTATATTGATTGCATGTGATATTTATCCTTTATGCATCTTATTTTGCTTAGTACGGCGGTAGCATTATAAGCTGATCTCTCACTAAATTTCAAGGTATAAGTGTTCTCCCTGAGTATGCACCGTTGCGACAGTTCGTCGTTCACATACAACGGGTGCAAGCCAGTTTTGCACACGCAGAATACTAGGGTTAAACTTGACGAGCCTAGCATATGCAGATATCACTACTGGAATCAGCTTCTTTGCCCTATGCCATGGCAAACGGCAAAGGCAGAGATCCCGGACGACAAACTCCTTTCCCGTTAGCCAGCGGACGGCAAACTGTCCGTCTGAACACGTGCCAGCAAAGGCCTTCTTTGCCGCCTGCTTTATAGAAACGGATGGCAAAGGATTGTGCCGTCTGCCATCCGAGGCCAGCAGACGGCAAAGAGAACGGACGGCAGTGGTGTGCCGTGAGAGCCGTTAGGGGGTTAATGGCGCTCTTTGCCGTCCGCTGACAGACGGCAAAGAGCTTAGCTAGGCCAGCACTGGGAAGCTGGCACATGGCCAGCTATACCGTCTGCCAGCAGATGGCATAGATGACCCTGTTTGCCAGGCCTATTTCGTCACTTTGTTGTCTGCTAGCAGACGGCAAAATGACCAAATAGGCAGCCAGTGTTCCCAGTTTGCACAGGTGACTGCCACGTGTCCTCTTTGCCGTCTGCTAGCAGACGACAAAGCTCTTTGCCGTCCGCTAGCAGACGGCAAAGAGGCTATATATCCCCTAGTTTTATTTAAATCCAATTAATTAGACATGGTTTCAAACACAGATATACATGCATACATATCCAACATATCCAACAGCATGTCCAACAACATATTTCATCAAATCCAACATATATATCCAACAACATAGTTCAACAAAGTCCAAAATATCCATATATACATAACCAGAAACAAGTTTCCAACAACAAATCCATATAGACATACATATCCAAACAAGTTTTCATGAACAACAAGGAAGCACCAGAAGAATAGTACACTCCATGAATCCAAGCTTCCTCATGTAAAGCAAATCTGCAAATTGGGAAAGATGAAAGTTAGAAGAAGAAGAAGAAGAAGAAGAAGAAGAAGACTAGCTAGAAGGAGGAAAAGAAGAACAAGAACAAGAAGAAGAAGAAGAAGAAGAAGAAGAATAAGAAAAGAAGAAGAAGAAGAACTTCTTCTTCTTCTTTTCTTCCTATTCCTTCTTTCCTTCCTCTTCCTTGATTTTCTTCATCTTATTATGTCATTTGTGGACTAAATAGGCTAAATTATGTCAAAAATTGACCAAACGGGCTAAATAAGAAGAAAAATACCGTTATCACGGAGGTGTAGGAAAAATTGAATACCTCACATTACTAATATTACTCTGAATCATCTATATATGCTCCGGGATCATTAAATGCATCATCATCATCACTATCAGTGACGTGCTCATCATCATCATCATCATCAATAAATGCATCAACATGTGGAAGGCCTCCTTTACGTAATCATTCAAGCATTGACAGGTCATCTGCAGCAGTAACTTCTTCTTGCTCCGGCTCTTCTTGTTCCGGCTCAGGGGTGAAGTCGGATTCACTATCGTTGTGTAGTTCAATGTTCTGGGGTGGAGTAGAGTGGTTCTTGAAACATTTTTTGGAAAGACGTGTTTCTTGGAAGAATTCTCCTTCGTCATATGTGTCTTGGTTAATGTGAGGTTCATAATCCTCTTCATTGGGGGGAGGTGGTCTAACACATGGCGGCACTTCATAAACTACATCCCAACCACTGAGATTTCGATCACTTTGGCAGGCCCACGGTAGATAGAAATCTTGGGTTGCCTGTTGAGCCGTAATAGACATCGGGAACATCCAAATGGGTGCTTTGTTTGATTTCGACTAGCCGTATATGTTCATGAGTCCTGCTAGTCTCCCTCGGCTCGAGCCAATAACATCTGAAGACTACGACGTTTGGTGGGTTTTCACCATAGAATTGAAGTTCATAAATTGCTTCAACTCTTCCATAATACTCGATACCTCCTTCATCGATAGCAGAGACACAACAATTTGTAGACCTTCGGTCGGCCATAGATAGCTCTTTGCCATAGGTACGAAAGCGGTACCCGTTGATGTCGTATTTGTCAAATGAACGGACCTTATAGTCAAAACCATTAGCTACTTGTCTCAATTCGGCATCCATAATCTCTGAATTAGCCTACAAGTTTAATACGAAAGGATTGTTGCATTAGTCACAAATTAGCCAAAGAAATGAAAGGGTCTACTGGAAATTACCTTTTTTCGAACCAAGAGATGAAACCGGGATATTCGGCTCCTTGCTTTGCCAGAAGCTCATACTCTTCGACGGAATCCTTTTGGATCACTGCTCCATACGACAATATGGCGACGTATCGACTTCATCAAATATCCAGGAATAAGAACAGTTCAAAGGAATTAGAAGTTGTGAAACAATGTACCGAGATCTTACTCGATGTACGGCCGCACTTCTGTTAGGTTGTTGAAGAGATACAGCAAAATGGTCCGCCATTCTTCAACATCCAACGATACTAGTTTCGAACCACTGGCTGGTGTGAGATTCCCTTTGAATAGGCTGAGGTTGGATTGACCCTTTTTAGGGTCGTCAGCATTGTACCGAGGATTCGGATTATGCAAATGACTATTTTTGGCTTCGTAGTGTGCTGTCACGAAGTTTGCCGCCTCCTCAGTGATGAATACGTCGGCCATCGATGCTTCTATTCAACGTTTATTTTTACATTTTGCTCGAAGCGTCTTCCGCATCCTCTCCGTTGAGTAGCACCAATGATTTTCCATGGGCCCCCCCAATCGTGCCTCGGTCGGGAGATGCAAAATTGAGTGTTGCATTGGATTAAAGAAGCTTGGCGGAAAGATTATCTCTAACTTGCAGATCAACTCCGGCGCCAACTGTTCCATTTCTTCTAGGAGGCCAGGCGATAGTTCTTTCGCACAAAGAACACAGAAGAAATAGCTCAGCTCTGCCAGTAGTAGCCATTCATCCTCAGGGATGAAGCCACGCAACATCACCGGCATTATCCGCTCAATCCATATTGCCAATCATGACTTTTTAGACCAAATATTTTCAATTTTTCAAGACTTGCTCCCCTCTTTAGATTTGCTGCATACCCATCGGGGAACATCAACTGCATTTTCACCCACAAAATAATTTCCTTCATTGCTGGCCTTCCAAGATTGAACCATGCCTTTCGCTTCGTCCAGTTCCCCTTTCCTTTCGGTTCTTTCATGTTTTGTAACGGTCTATCACATAGCTCCACTTGATCGACTCTAGCCTTAGTATTATCCTTTGATTTCCCCTCTATGCCGAACAATGTACCAAAAATGGCTTCGGCGATATTCTTTTCAGTGTGCATCAAGTCGATGTTATGTGGGCAAAGGAGGTCTTTGAAGTAAGGTAGATCCCAGAAGCATGTCTTGTGAGTCCAGACGTGTTCCTTATTATACCCCTTGAAATACCCTGGACGCTCTGGATCTGGCTCGAGAGCGTTTAACTGATCTAGGGTCTGTTCGCTTGTCAATGCAGGTGGTGCAAAGTGTTTGACAACTCTACCTTTGATGAAGTTCTTCTTCTCTTTCCTGAACTTATGGCGAGGATGTAGAAACGGTCTATGCAAGTCGAAGCAACTATACTTGTTCCCTGCCGTCAGCCAACGAAACTCGAGAGCTCCCTTGCATGTGGGGCATGGGAACTTTCCATGCACACGCCAGCCAACGAATAGCGCATACGCCTGCTACCTCTTGAGCACTGCGTTGGTTTTCCCATGAAGAGAAAAGGGTGACGCAGTAAAGCAGCATAAGTATTTCCCTCAGTTTTTGAGAACCAAGGTATCAATCCAGTAGGAGGCCACGCACGAGTCCCTCGCACCTACACAAACAAATAAATCCTCGCAACCAACGCAATAAAGGGGTTGTCAATGCCTTCACGGTCACTTATGAGAGTGAGATCTGATAGATATGATAAGATAATATTTTTGGTATTTTTATGATAAAGATGCAAAGTAAAGAAAGCAAAATAAAAACGGCGCCAGAAATGACTTGTTGTCGGGAGATTAGATATGATGGAAAATAGACCCGGGGGCCATAGGTTTCACTAGTGGCTTCTCTCGAGAGCATAAGTATTACGGTGGGTAAACAAATTACTGTTGAGCAATTGACAGAATTGAGCATAGTTATGAGAATATCTAGGTATGATCATGTATATAGGCATCACGTCCGCGACAAGTAGACCGACTCCTGCCTGCATCTACTACTATTACTCCACACATCGACCGCTATCCAGCATGGAGCTAGAGTATTAAGTTCAAAAGAACAGAGTAACACTTTAAGTAAGATGACATGATGCAGAGGGATAAACTCATGCAATATGATATAAACCCCATCTTGTTATCCTTGATGGCAACAATACAATACGTGCCTTGCTGCCCCTACTGTCACTGGGAAAGGACACCGCAAGATTGAACCCAAAGCTAAGCACTTCTCCCATTGCAAGAAAGATCAATCTAGTAGGCCAAACCAAACTGATAATTCGAAGAGACTTGCAAAGATAACCAATCATACATAAAAGAATTCAGAGAAGATTCAAATATTGTTCATAGATAAACTTGATCATAAACCCGTAATTCATCGGTCTCAACAAACACACCGCAAAAGAAGATTACATCGAATAGATCTCCACAAGAGAGGGGGAGAACATTGTATTGAGATCCAAAAAGAGAGAAGAAGCCATCTAGCTAATAACTATGGACCCGAAGGTCTGAGGTAAACTACTCACACATCATCGGAGAGGCTATGGTGTTCATGTAGAAGCCCTCCGTGATCGATGCCCCCTCCGGCGGAGCTCCGGAAAAGGCCCCAAGATGGGATCTCATGGGTACAGAAGGTTGCGGCGGTGGAACTAGGTTTTTGGCTCCGTATCTGGTAGTTTGGGGGTACGTAGGTATATATAGGAGGAAGAAGTACGTCGGTGGAGCAACATGGGGCCCATTAGGGTGGAGGGCGCGCCCCCTACCTCGTGCCTTCCTTGTAGCTTTCTTGACGTAGGGTCCAAGTCCTATGGATCACGTTCGTTCCGAAAATCACGTTGCCGAAGGTTTCATTCCGTTTGGACTCCGTTTGATATTCTTCTTCTGCGAAACTCTGAAATAGGCAAAAAACAACAATTCTGGGCTGGGGCTCCGGTTAATAGGTTAGTCTCAAAAATAATATAAAACTGTATAATAAAGCCCATTAATACCCAAAACAGAATATAATATAGCATGGAACAATCAAAAATTATAGATACGTTGGAGATGTATCAAGCATCCCCAAGCTTAATTCCTGCTCGTCCTCGTGTAGGTAAATGATAAAAATAGAATTTTTTATGTGGAATGCTAGTTGGCATTATTTCAATGTAATTCTCTTAATTGTGGTATGAATATTCAGATCCGAAAGATTCAAGACAAAAGTTTAATATTGACATAAAAATAATAATACTTCAAGCATACTAACTAAGCAATTATGTCTTCCCAAAATAACATGGCCAAAGAAAGTTATCCCTACAAAATCATATAGTCTCGCTATCACTACAAGAAACAGGTAATTTGCCGTCTGTGGATCACAGACGGCAAAGACGTAAATCCAGACGGCAAAGAGTTTGCCGTCAGTAAGTAGACGGCAAAGTCAGACGGCAAAGATAAATCGGCAAAGAATACTTTGCCGTCTGCTATTTTTTCTGGTTGATGGCAAAGACTTTGTCGTCAGGCAATTGTGTTTGCCGTCAGTGTTACAAACCAGACGGCAAAAAAAACGACCTAACAGACACGTGGCCTTGACGGACGGCGTCAGTGCTTTGCCGTCAGCCAGAATCCAGCTTTGCCGTCATCCTCAAACATCACAAACGGCAAAGAAATTTATTTATTTAAAAAATATAACATACAAACAAGTGTGGAGGCAACCAGGAACAAATGGACAGAGAACTCCACAGTATCCATCAACACTACTGTTCTAAACACTGCTGTTCTAAGAATCAAACACGAACGAATGGATTTCACAAGACAAAACAAAACTACTCTGTTTAACAAGATGAAGGGATTACACATGAACAGATTACACTACGGTACAATACAGGAGTTGGATCTATACGCCCACCGGCCCACGCCACGCTGGAGCAGCAGCTGCGCCTCTCTCCCTTCTCCTTCCTTTCACCATGCATAGGAACACATCGATGTCCGAGGAGCTCAAACCGTCCGCCGCCGCGCCGGAGCTCGCCACTCTCATCCGGGCGCTGGATCCACTTGACCCTGCCAACTCTGTGCCCCAAGCCCCGCCGCCAGCAGAGGAGAGCAGAGGAGGCGGAGGCCCGCGGCGTGCGAAGGCGGGGGCGAAGGAGAGGAGCGGAGGTGGAGGCGGGCGGGTGCGGGTGCTCAGAGGCCGGCGGCGCGCGAAGCCGGGCGTCGCGGATGGGGAGGCGGGGCCAGGTGGCACAGGGTCACGGATGGGGATGCGTGGCCGACCGGGCGGCGGCGGCGGCGAGGCAGGGCCAGGCGGCGCCGGGTTGCGAATGAGGAGGCCGGGCCGACAGGGCGGCGGCGGCGGCGAGGCAGGGCCAGGCGGCGTGAGGTCGCAGATGGGGAGGCGGGGTCGACCGGGCGGCGGCGGCGATGCAGTGCTCATAGCAGAGAAGACGAGATCGAGGGGGAGAGATGGCGGCGGTGATGCAGTGCTCATGTCGGAGTGGGTGAGTTGTTGGTTCGATGGGTGGGTCGGTGGGGACGTGGGGATAAGGTTCTGTGGTGGGATGGGTGGGTGGGGTCGGGCATGGTGGATGGAAAGAGAGGCACCGCACCGCACCGCGGATCGTGCCATGTCATCGATCCGTGGGATGGATCCGCGAGATGTGCTTCTTTGCTTTGTCGTCTGCAAAACAAACTACAGACGGCAAAGATCTTCGCCGTCTGCGTTTTTTATTACAGACGGCAAATTATGCTCTTTGCCGTCTGCGTTTATTAGTACAGACGGCAAAGTCATATTTTACCGTCTGTAACAAAAAAGGCAGACGGCAAAGATCTTTGTCGTTTGTAGTTCGTTTTGCAGATGGCAAAGTGAGCTCTTTGCCGTCTATTTATTTTTTCGTAGACGGCAAAGTATATTTTGCCGTTAGTTTTTCTTTGCCGTTTGTTCATGACGGCAAACCCTTTCTTTGCCGTCTGCCCCGACAAAATGCTGACGGCAAAGACAATACTGACGGCAAATCTCCTGTTTCCCGTAGTGTATGCTCTACCTTCACCACACAAAGTATTTAAATCATTCACAACCCCGATGACAAGCCAAGCAATTGTTTCATACTTTTGATGTTCTCAAACTTTTTCAATCTTCACGCAATACATGAGCGTGAGCCATGGACATAGCACTATATATATGTGGAATAGAATGGTGGTTGTGGAGAAAACAAAAAAGGAGAAGATAGTCTCACATCAACTAGGCGTATCAACGGGCTATGGAGATGCCCATTAATAGATATGAATGTGAGTGAGTAGGGATTGCCATGCAACGGATGCACTAGAGCTATAACTATATGAAAGCTCAACAAAAGGAACTAAGTGGGTGTGCATCCAACTCGCTTGCTCACGAAGACCTAGGGCATTTTGAGGAAGCCCGTCATTGGAATATACAAGCCAAGTTCTATAATGAAAATTTCCCACTAGTATATGAAAGTGATATCATAGGAGACTCTCTATCATGAAGATCATGGTGCTACTTTGAAGCACAAGTGTGGTAAAAGGATAGTAACATTGTCCCTTCTCTCTTTTTCTTGCATTTTATTTATTTGGGCCTTTTCTCTCTTTTTTATGGCCTCTTTTTTGTAGTCCGGAGTCTCATCCCGACTTGTGGGGGAATCATAGTCTCTATCATCCTGTAGTGACCAGACCTCAAATAGTCTTTGCTGCTGTGCACCAGTGTCAACCCTGGATCAGTAATGCTGACACGCGCAGTACAAATGGAGGATTTATAACAGAGTATCAATCACACACTTATTACATCGAATATCTCCAAAGAGAATAAGTATGATAAACATGGCTTAAGGCCATCTAATAACAATAACAGCGGAAGACTTGGAAGATAAGTGAGTCCATCAACTCTAGCGGCATCACTGAGTATAAGACCACGACCTAAGGCACCATACTCGTCGTCTGAAAAGTCTGCAACATGAAACGTTGCAGCCCGAAAACGGGTCAGCACATAGAATATGCTGGCAATGTAACACATAGAGAATAATGAACAATAAT
This sequence comes from Triticum aestivum, assembly GCF_018294505.1. NCBI lineage: Eukaryota > Viridiplantae > Streptophyta > Magnoliopsida > Poales > Poaceae > Triticum > Triticum aestivum. Next base: position 117,808,491 of record NC_057814.1, read on the forward strand.
AATGCTATACTACATGCATATATGGCTGGTGGAAAGCTCTATGGTTACAGTTTTGCGAAAAGCCAATTTTATCCTACTTCAAAGGAATAAATTTTATTTAACTATCATGGTGGTTGTGAAACATTGAGATGGTTGACAGCATCTCAATCCCAATTAAATGTCATCAATAACCCAACAAAATTAATTAGAAGTAACATGGTGTTGAGATTCACATGATAATCCAAATACTAGATACTCAAGTTGTCCATAACCGGGGACACGGCTAACCATGATTAGTTTGTACACTCTGCAGAGGTTTGTGCACTTTTCCCCACAAGACTCGATTTCCTCCGTTGGATTACTCGCACTACATGGTGTTTGAGTAACGGATGACCGAGACACAGTCTTTCAAAAGTGTTTGCACCTTACGTATGGGTAGACAGTTACACCTACTTTCCCCTACATCTGCTAGTCTACCACTGTAAGAGTTCACACAACTTAGTCAACTTGCTAGAGCCCATAATAGCTTGCGGCTGCACACGGAAGTTTCCAGCATGAATAATCTCATGATCCCTTTGAACCTGGTTGGCTGTCCAAAAGAAAAACAGGCAATCCTGGAATACCCAGGTACCTCAATCCACCCAGATGTGAGTTTTAGTTGCCACCTTAAGTAAACCATTAATTAACAATCTCACATCTGTCATGGAAATCTCTCAAACCCAATCCACGTCTACGAGCATAGCATGGCAATATAATAGCAAACGTAGAAGTAACTCCCAAGGGTTTGATAAATAAAACAGGTAATAGGTACTACCTCAACTACTTCCCAATACCCACAATTTAATTAGATCCTAATCATGCAAGTGTTTGAGGAATAGATCTAATGCAATAAAAACTGGGTATGGAAAAGTATGATCAAAGTGTTACTTGCCTTGTTGATGATCCGCAAAACCTAGCGATTCGAAGTAACAAGCGGCACACTCCGGGTACTCTATCGCAAACAAACAAGCATACAATCAGTACTCATCTAATGCACAGGTAAAACTCGAATGAAATATCCAACCAGAAAGTTCAACTTAAGAACTCCGGTTTGCAAAAAGAATCAACTCGAAAGAAGCAACGAAAGTCAAAGTGCGAAAGAAACAAGCTTCGTTTACTAATCTGGATCTAGGTCAAATTTTACTGTAGCAAAAACTTGTTTGAGTAGGTTAAACGGAAAGAGAATTTCGAGACGAAACTCTAGGCGCTTGAATCGCCTGATTCCGATAAACGAGCGAGAAGTTAAACAGAAACGAAGATTCGATCAGAAATCGAATCTGAGAAAAATAGCGGAAAACTCCGACGAAAAAGAAAAACGGACGAAAGGTTAAAGAACGGACGTTCGTTAACAGAGAAAAACCGACGAACGGTTCGGTGAACGCTCGCAAAATAATAAAACCGAAAAAAAACCGATCTAGGGTTTTTTTTTTAAAACGAAGGGTTTTTTTAACAAAACCGGCAAACCGAACGGCATCGAGGCGAGGCAGTACCTCGTCGGGGCGGCTCCGGCGGGGCGGCGAGGGCGGCGGGGTGCTCGGGGAGGGTGAGGGGGCGGCGGCAACGGCGGCGGCGGCGGGCAAGGCAGGCGGCGGCGGGGTGAGAGAGAGAAGAGGGGGGCGCGGGTATATAAAGGGGGGAGCTCGGCTTGGAGGAGGGGGCAAGCTCCGGCGGCGGCTCGGACTCCCGTGTCCATGGAGGACACGGCGCAGCGGCGCTCCCGTGCGGAGGAAGGAGAGGGCGCGGGGTGGGCCGGCGGCCTGGCGCGGCTGGGCTCGGCCCGGCGGGCGCGCGCGTTCTTTTTTTTTAAATACGTTCCGCGGAAAAATTTGTAGAAAAATAAATAAAGGTCAGAAAAGTATAAAATAAATTTTCCCCGTCTGGTTAGAAAATCTAGAATAGGGTGAACATTTTTTTAACACAAAATAAATAATTTGAAAACATGCAATATTTTTAATGCAATAAAAATTGCAAATAAAATCCAAGAAATGATTTTAACATTTTTCCTCCAGTATTTTAATTGTTTTGGAGAAGTCATATTTTCTCCTCTCATATATTTTGTTTAATGAAATATTTTTTCGGAGAGAAAATAATTAAAACCAAAATCCTCGTTTTATTATTTGATGAAAATCAAATATGAAAATTTGAGAAAATCCCCAACTCTCTCCGAGGGTCCTTGAGTTGCTTAGGATTTATCGAGGATTTGTCAAAAATGAAATAAAATATGATATGCAATGATGATCTATGTAAAACATACCAAATTAAAAATTTGGGATGTTACAAACCTACCCCCCTTAAGATGAATCTCGCCCTCGAGATTCGGGTTGGCTAGAAAACAGGTGAGAGTGGTCCTTCCGTAGATCTTCCTCTCGCTCCCAGGTGGCTTCATCCTCCGTGTGGTGGCTCCACTGGACTTTGCAAAACTTGATAATCTTACTGCGGGTAACTCGGCTGGCATACTCAAGAATCTTAACTGGTTTCTCCTCATAGGTCAAATCACTTTCCAGCTGAATTGCTTCCAGTGGCACAGTATCTCTCAGTGGTATCTCAGCCATCTCTGCGTGGCACTTCTTCAACTGAGAAACGTGAAATACATCATGAACTCCAGACAATCCTTCGGGCAATTCCAGCTTGTAGGCAACCTCTCCCATACGTTCCACAACTCTGTATGGTCCGATAAGACGGGGCGCTAACTTTCCCTTAACTCCAAAGCGCTTCACTCCTCGAAGTGGTGATACTCGAAGATACACTCGGTCTCCGACTTCGTAAACTGTCTCTTTTCGTTTAGAAACAGCATAACTCTTCTGCCTGGACTGGGCTACCTTGAGCCTATCGCGAATCAACCTCACTTTCTGTTCAGACTCCTCAATCAGATCTGGTCCAAACAACTGACGGTCTCCAACTTCGTCCCATAACAACGGTGTTCTACACCTCCTTCCGTACAAGGCTTCGAAAGGGTTCATCTTCAAACTGGTTTGATAACTGTTGTTATACGAAAACTCCGCATATGGCAGGTTGTCGTCCCAACTAGATCCATAATCTAGTGCACAAGCTCTCAACATGTCCTCCAAAATCTGGTTGACTCTCTCGATCTGTCCATCTGTCTGTGGGTGAAAAGCTGTACTAAATTCCAGCCTGGTTCCCAATGTTTCATGTAACTGCTTCCAAAACTTCGAGGTAAATTGGGTTCCTCCGTCTGATACAATGGTCCTCGGAACTCCATGCAAACATACGATCCTGGTCATGTATATCTTTGCCAACTTAGCACTGGTGTAAGTGGTCTTCACTGGAATGAAATGAGCCACTTTCGTCAAACGGTCGACTACAACCCATATTGAGTCATAGCCTGAACGAGTCCTGGGTAATCCTGTGATAAAATCCATGCCTATCTTATCCCACTTCCATTCGGGTATCGGCAATGGTTGTAGCAATCCTGCTGGCTTCTGATGCTCTGCCTTCACTCTCTGACATACATCACAAACTGCTACATATTCTGCAATATCCTTCTTCATTCCGGTCCACCAGAAAGTATTCTTCAAATCCAAATACATCTTGGTGTTCCCTGAGTGAATCGAGTACGGTGAATCATGGGCTTCTTGCAAAATCAACTTCCTGATCTCCGGATCATTTGGCACATATACGCGGTCCTCAAACCATAAGGTATCATGCTCATCCTCACGAAATCCCTTGGCTTTACCTTTGCTCATCTTCTCCTTTATCTCTTCAATCTCCTTGTCTGTCTTCTGAGCTTCTCTGATCCTTTCCATCAAGGTAGACTGAATCTCCAGTGTCGCTAAATAGCCTCTGGGGACTATCTCCAAACATAGCTCACGAAGGTCCTCGGCTAACTCCTGAGGTAACTCTCCTGTCATGAGGGTGTTGACATGACTCTTGCGGCTCAACGCGTCTGCTACTACGTTAGCCTTTCCAGGGTGATAATGCAATCTCATATCATAATCCTTAATGAGCTCCAACCATCTCCTCTGTCTGAGATTTAACTCCTTCTGCGTGAAAATATACTTCAAACTCTCGTGATCCGTATACACCTCACAATGGTTTCCGATGAGAAAATGTCTCCATGTCTTCAATGCATGCACCACGGCTGCTAACTTCAAGTCATGCGTAGCATAATTCTTCTCATGGGGTTTAAGTTGTCGTGAAGCATATGACACAACTCTTCCTTCCTGCATAAGCACTGCACCAAGTCCTCGACGAGAAGCGTCGCAATAAACTTCATAATCCTTGCGTTGATCTGGTAGAATCAACACTGGTGATGTAACCAATCGTTCCTTCAACTCTTGGAAACTAGCTTCACATTCCTTAGTCCAATTGAACTTGGTGTCCTTCTTCAATAGCTCAGTCATGGGCTTAGCAATCTTCGAGAAATTCTCGATGAATCTCCGGTAGTATCCTGCAAGTCCAAGAAAACTCCGGATTTCTCCAACTGTCGTGGGTGATTCCCAACTTGTCACCGTGTCAACCTTGGCAGGGTCCACTGCTATTCCTTCTCCAGAAATAACATGTCCAAGGAATCCAACTTCCTTCAGCCAAAATTCACATTTGCTGAACTTGGCATACAACTGATGTTCTCTGAGCTTCTCAAGTACCAATCGTAAATGCTCCTCATGCTCTTCCTCATCCTTGGAAAAGATTAAAATATCATCAATGAACACCACGACGAACATATCCAAAAATTCCATAAACACTTTGTTCATCAGGTTCATGAAATAGGCAGGTGCGTTAGTCAGACCAAATGACATAACGGTATACTCATACAATCCATATCTGGTGGTAAATGCCGTCTTGGGTATATCCTGCTCTCGAATCTTTAACTGATGGTATCCTGATCGTAGATCGATCTTGGAAAATACTTTAGCTCCTTGTAGGCGGTCAAACAAATCATTGATCATCGGCAGTGGGTAATTGTTTTTGATGGTTACTTCATTCAATCCTCGGTAATCAACAACCATCCTCAGCGATCCATCTTTCTTTTCCACTAGAAGTACTGGTGATCCCCAAGGTGACGAACTTGGGCGAATATAGCCTTTATCCAGTAACTCCTTGATCTGCTTCTTAATTTCCTCCAAATCTTTTGCGGGCATCCTGTACGGTCTCTTAGATATTGGCCCTGTGCCTGGAAAAAGTTCAATCAAGAACTCAATGTCTCTATCTGGTGGCATGCCTGGCAACTCTTCTGGAAATACATCCGGATAATCCTTCACCACTTGTACTTCCTCCTATACAAATCCTGATAAGGAATTTGCTTGAGTCCTCTTCGGCATATGCCGGGATACATACTTGGTCCTTTTTCCTTCTGGGGTGGTAAGCAAAATCGTCTTGCTGGCACAATCGATGTTTCCTCCATACAAGGATAGCCAATCCATTCCCAAAATCACATCCAAACCTTGCGATTCCAAAACAATGAGGTCTGAGGGGAAAACATGCCTACCAATGGCCAATGGTATCTGAAAACATCCTTGGGTTGCCATATACTCGGCTCCTGGCGAGGTTACTAACATAGGGGTTCTGAGAACTTTGGTGGACAGCTTAAACTTATTCACAAATCCCCTTGATATGTATGAATGCGATGCACCAGTATCGAAAAGAACGGTTGCAGTAAATGACTTAACCAAAAACTTACCTATTACTGCATCAGGCTGAGCTTCAACCTCCTCCACGCTCACGTGGTTCACATGTCCTTTGTTGAACGGGTTCAGCCTCTTCCCAGAGCTTCCATTGCCATTTCCATTTTGGGCTTCAGGACATTCATTGGCATAATGTCCATTCTTCTGGCACTTAAAGCAAGTGACTTGGCTCAGGTCCCTCTTGGCTGGGGTAGATGGGTTGGTGCGGTTCTGTCCGTTGCTTCCTCCATTCCCATTACCATTTTTAGAGCCATTATGGTTGTGCCAACTACCTCCTCCATGGGTATGCTGAAACTGTCCTCCCGGCTTCGGGGTAAATCGTGGCATCTGCTGAACTCCGGAATTATACTTCCCTTGTCCATACTTCCTCTTACGGTTTTCAATCTGCTGTTGCTTTCCTTCAATCATGAGAGCTCTATCTACCAGCTCCTGGTAGTTGTTGAAAGTTGCTACCATCAACTGCATACTCAGTTCATCATTCAGTCCTTCCAAAAACTTCTCCTGCTTGGCTGCATCTGTAGCAACGTCATCTGGTGCATAACGTGCTAACTTACTGAAATCCTCAACATACTGGCCTACGGTGCGTCCTCCTTGGCGTAGGTTGCGAAACTCACGCTTATTCATAGCCATAGCTCCTGCTGAGACATGAGCTGTACGGAAAGCTTGCTGAAACTGGTCCCATGTGACAGTGTCAATAGGGTGCGTGGCTGTATAATTCTCCCACCATGATGCTGCGGGTCCATCTAGCTGATGTGCGGCAAAACGCACTCTTTCCGCATCTGTGCATCCTGCAGTGGTCAACTCCCTTCCAACTTTGCGGAGCCAATCATCTGCAACAATCGGCTCGGTGCTACTGGAAAACACCGGCGGGTTTAGCCTTAAGAAACGGGCTAAGTGATCAACAGGTGGTGGTGGCGGTGGGTTGTTGTTGTTGTTGCCTTGGTTCCGCACTAACACTTGCATCAGGGCATTCTGTTGCTGAATCAACTGGGTGATCTCTGGCGGGAAAACAAATCCGGTGTCGCGTCTCGAAGGCATCTGATAGGTTTAGAAAAGATGAGAGTTAAGAATAGAATGAGGTCTAGAGAGAAAACACTACCCATATGCTCATGAGACAGATACAATCAATATCACTCAATCAATTCAAACAAGGCAAAACAATCGATCTAACTAGCGTTACAAAGTGCTTGAACTATACTATTAAATGGGGGAAAACTACTACTGATATGGTGGTCTAATAAAATTCTAATCCGTTGAAGACTCCATGATGTCTGCTCCGGCTTCGTCAACCCAGTCATCTTCACTTGGTTCCGAGTCGGTGTCGTCGATGATGATGTAGTTATCCGGACAAGTGCATTCGTCGGCTTCTGCTTTGGGCACTGGATTTCCCATGAATACTCCAATCTTTTTCTCCAGGTCGTCATTCTTCCCTACTAGTGCGTTGATTTCCTCCAAATAATCTTCGCGTGTAGCTTTGAGTTCTTCTTGGCGCTCCTTGATCTTGGTTAATGCCTTCTTCAGTTCTTCCTTATCCGTGCACATCTGGTTCTCCTGGCGACGAATATGTTGGTTTTGCTCCTGGATGAAAGCTGCAATTGATCCATCCTTCTTGGTTCTGATCATCTCCCATTGCGCGTCTCGGCGTCCACAAATTTGATAAATTGTATCCTTAAGCTCCTGGTGATAGACTTCTCCAATGCGTCCCATGGCGATGTGTGCGGCCATGCTCTTCCCTAAACTCCAAGTTGGTGCTTCGAAAACCAATCTTATGGGTTCAGTAACTGGCACAAACGTCCTTCCTGGAATGTGAACTTGAATCTTCCAGCTCTCCTCTTCAGGAAATGTGGCGTTGTAGGTTCCGGTGATGCTTGGTATTCCTATGTTCAAGTACTTGGTGACTTCCTTCAAGTGTCGACCAAACGGCGTGTCTTCATCTGGTTGCATGAACTTGCTCCTTGCATTCGCCATTCCTAAAGGAGTAGAAAGTGGAGAGGGGTCAGAAATGAGAAGAGAGAAGCTTTCTAGGGCTTAAGCTTAGTGGTCGTGTCCTACAGTCAGCGTGTGCTCTGATACCAACTTTGTAGCGACCAGACCTCAAATAGTCTGTGCTGCTGTGCACCAGTGTCATCCCTGGATCAGTAATGCTGACACGCACAGTACAAATGGAGGATTTATAACAGAGTAGCAATCACACACTTATTACATCGAATATCTCCAAAGAGAATAAGTATGATAAACATGGCTTAAGGCCATCTAATAACGATAACAGCGGAAGACTTGGAAGATAAGTGAGTCCATCAACTCCAGCGGCATCACTGAGTATAAGACCACGACCTAAGGCACCTTACTCGTCGTCTGAAAAGTCTGCAACATGAAACGTTGCAGCCCGAAAACGGGTCAGCACATAGAATATGCTAGCAATGTAACACATAGAGAATAATGAACAATAATAATGCTATACTACATGCATATATGGCTGGTGGAAAGCTCTATGGTTACAGTTTTGTGAAAAGCCAATTTTATCCTACTTCAAAGGAATAAATTTTATTTAACTATCATGGTGGTTGTGAAACATTGAGATGGTTGACAGCATCTCAATCCCAATTAAATGTCATCAATAACCCAACAACATTAATTAGAAGTAACATGGTGTTGAGATTCACATGATAATCCAAATACTAGATACTCAAGTTGTCCATAACCGGGGACACGGCTAACCATGATTAGTTTGTACACTCTGCAGAGGTTTGTGCACTTTTCCCCACAAGACTCGATCTCCTCCGTTGGATTACTCGCACTACATGGTGTTTGAGTAACGGATGACCGAGACACAGTCTTTCAGAAGTGTTTGCACCTTACGTATGGGTAGACAGTTACACCTACTTTCCCCTACATCTGCTAGTCTACCACTGTAAGAGTTCACACAACTTAGTCAACTATGCTAGAGCCCATAATAGCTTGCGGCTGCACACGGAAGTTTCTAGCATGAATAATCTCATGATCCCTTTGAACCTGGGTGGCGGTCCTAAAGAAAAACAGGCAATCCTGGAATACCCAGGTACCTCAATCCACCCAGATGTGAGTTTTAGTTGCCACCTTAAGTAAACCATTAATTAACAATCTCACATCTGTCATGGAAATCTCTCAAACCCAATCCACGTCTACGAGCATAGCATGGCAATATAATAGCAAACGTAGAAGTAACTCCCAAGGGTTTGATAAATAAAACAGGTAATAGGTACTACCTCAACTACTTCCCAATACCCACAATTTAATTAGATCCTAATCATGCAAGTGTTTGAGGAATAGATCTAATGCAATAAAAACTGGGTATGGAAAGTATGATCAAAGTGTTACTTGCCTTGCTGATGATCCGCAAAACCTAGCGATTCGAAGTAACAAGCGGCACACTCCGGGTACTCTATCGCAAACAAACAAGCATACAATCAGTACTCATCTAATGCACAGGTAAAACTCGAATGAAAGATCCAACCAGAAAGTTCAACTTAAGAACTCCGGTTTGCAAAAAGAATCAACTCGAAAGAAGCAACGAAAGTCAAAGTGCGAAAGAAACAAGCTTCGTTTACTAATCTGGATCTAGGTCAAATTTTACTGTAGCAAAAACTTGTTTGAGTAGGTTAAACGGAAAGAGAATTTCGAGACGAAACTCTAGGCGCTTGAATCGCCCGATTCCGATAAACGAGCGAGAAGTTAAACAGAAACGAAAATTCGATCAGAAATCGAATCTGAGAAAAATAGCGGAAAACTCCGACGAAAAAGAAGAACGGACGAACGGTTAAAGAACGGACGTTCGTTAACAGAGAAAAACCGACGAACGCGTTCGTTAAAACGAACGGTTCGGTGAACGCTCGCAAAATAATAAAATCCGAAAAAAAACCGATATAGGGTTTTTTTTTAAACGAAGGTTTTTTTTAACAAAACCGGCAAACCGAACGGCATCGAGGCGAGGCAGTACCTCGTCGGGGGGGCTCCGGCGGGGTGGCGAGGGCGGCGGGGAGCTCGGGGAGGGCGAGGGGCGGCGAGGGGGCGGCGGCAACGGCGGCGGCGGCGGCTCCCGTGCGGGCGGCGGCGGTGGGCAAGGCAGGCGGCGGCGGGGTGAGAGAGAGAAGAGGGGGGGCGCGGGTATATAAAGGGGGGGAGCTCGGCTTGGAGGAGGGGGCAAGCTCCGGCGGCGGCTCGGACTCCCGTGTCCATGGAGGACACGGCGCGGCGGCGCTCCCGTGCGGAGGAAGGAGAGCGCGCGGGGTGGGCCGGCGGCCTGGCGCGGCTGGGCTCGGCCCGGCGGGCGCGCGCGTTTTTTTTAAATACGTTCCGCGGAAAAATTCGTACAAAAATAAATAGAAGTCAGAAATATATGAAATAAATTTTCCCCGTCTAGTTAGAAAATCTAGAATAGGGTGAACATTTTTTTAACACAAAATAAATAAGTTGAAAACATGCAATATTTTTAATGCAATAAAAATTGCAAATAAAATCCGAATAAAATCCAATAAATGATTTTAACATTTTTCCTCCAGTATTTTAATTGTTTTGGAGAAGTCATATTTTCTCCTCTCATATATTTTGTTTAATGAAATATTTTTCTGGAGAGAAAATAATTAAAACCAAAATCCTCGTTTTATTATTTGATGAAAATCAAATATGAAAATTTGAGAAAATCCCCAACTCTCTCTGAGGGTCCTTAAGTTGCTTAGGATTTATCGAGGATTTTTCAAAAATGAAATAAAATATGATATGCAATGATGATCTATGTATAGCATACCAAATTGAAAATTTGGGATGTTACACATCCTTTCCTCACTTGGGACAATGCTCTAAAAAATGATGAGCATCACATTTTTATTTACTTACAACTTAACAATTACAACTCAATACTTAGAACAAAATATGACTCTATGTGAATGCCTCCGGCAGTGTACCGGGATATGCAATGAATCAAGAGTGACATGTATGAAAGAATTATGAATGGTGGCTTTGCCACAAATACGATGTCAACTACATGATCATGCGAAGCAATATGACAATAATGGAGTGTGTCATAGTAAACGAAATGGTGGTAAGTTGCATGGCAATATATCTCGGAATGGCTATGGAAATGCCATGATAGGTAGGTATGGTGGCTGTTTTGAGTAAGGTATATGGTGGGTGTATGATACCGGCGAAAAGTGCGCTGTATTAGAGAGGCTAGCAATGGTGGAAGGAAGAAAAGTGTGTATAATCCATGGACTCAACATTATTCATAAAGAACTCATATACTTATTGCAAAAATCTACAAGTTATCAAAGCAAAGTATTACGTGCATGCTCCTAGGGGGATAGATTGGTAGGAAAAGACCATCGCTCATCCCCGACCGCCACTCATAAGGAAGACAATCAATAAATAAATCATGCTTCGACTTCATAACATCACGGTTCACCATACGTGCATGCTACGGGAATCACAAACTTTAACACAAGTATTTGTCAAATTCACAACTACTCAACTAGCATGACTCTAATATCATAATCTCCATATCTCAAAAAAATTATCAAGCATCTAACTTCTCATAGTATTCAACACACTCATAAGAAATTTTTACTAATCTTGAATGCCTATCATAATTAAAGCAGATTACCATGTTGTTTTGTAGGACTCTCAAAATAATCTAAGTGAAGCATGAGAGAACAATAGTTTCTATAAAACAAATCCACCACCGTGCTCTAAAAGATATAAGTGAAGCAGTAGAGCAAAACCTATATAACTCAAAAGATATAAGTGAAGCACATAGAGCACTACTAGGAAAAGGGCTATAGATAATATGGACACTCATGGCGCACCAGACATGCGGTGCGCCACTACTATATAGCAATGGCGCACCGTGTGTTGGTGCGCCATTAGTGTTATAGGCACTAATGGCGCACCACAGCCATGGTGCGTCACTACTAACAATTTTTCCTTTTTTTCCAAAACTAGTAATGGCGCACCAGGGCACAGTGCGCCATTACTAGTTTTAACAAGTAATGGCGCACCGGTCACCCCGTGCGCCACTACTAACCAATTTTTTTCTTTTTTCCAAAAATACTAATGGCGCACCAGGGCACAGTGCGCCATTACTAGTCCTGTCACCCCGTGCGCCACTACTATCATTTTTTGTTTTTTTTTTGCAAAACTACTAATGGCGCACCGCCAGCTGGTGCACCATTAGTAACCAGGGTTACTAATGGCGAATTTGTTGGTGGTCTGCCATTAGTAACCTGGTACCAGCTAGATATTTTGGACAGCCACCTACACACTCACTTTCCCCACTTCATTCTCTCCACCTCCTCCTCCAAGCTTGTCTCGGCTGCCTCCTCCTCCTCACCTCATTTGCACCATAGATTCATCCAAATTAAGTGGTTAAATTACCTTTTTTTGATAGGTAAGTAAGGGGTCATGCATATCACCTCCTCACCTCACAGCCTTGAGGTCATGCATATCACGAAGAACGTGTGCGAGAGTCTGCTTGGTACCCTGCTCAACATGCCAGAGAGGACCAAAGATGGGCCGAAAGCAAGGGCGGGCTTGAAATCAATGGGCATTAGGGAGGAGCTTCACGCTAATGATGATGATGAGGCGAAGCAGGACACGGAAAGTCATCGCAAAGGCAAAAAGGCCATGAAGACCGGATATGACTTCCCTCCCGCGTGCTTCACTGTAAGTCAGGAGTAGATCGATCAGTTTTTCACCTGCCTCGTAGGAGTAAAACTTCCTTACGGTTACGCGGGGAAGATAAGCAGATACCTAGACTCAGCGAAGCAGAAGTTCAGCCTGATGAAGTCTCACGACTGTCACGTGCTGATGACGCAGATACTTCCAGTTGCAATCCGTGGGATCATGGACGCGCACGTCCGTGAAACGCTATTTGGCCTATGCAACTTTTTCGACGTCATCTCTCGGAAGTCGGTTGGCGTGAGGCAACTCAGAAGGCTACAGGAAGAGATCATGGTGATACTATGCGAGCTTGAGATGTACTTCCCGCCCGCATTCTTCGATGTTATGGTGCATCTGCTGGTCCATATCATGGAGGATATCATCCAACTCGGCCCGACGTTCCTGCACATCATGATGCCGTTCGAAAGGATGAATGGTGTCATCAAAGGATACGTTCGCAACATGTCACGTCTAGAGGGAAGCATAGCCAGGGGCTTTCTGACCGAAGAGTGCATCTCCTACTGCACGAATTATCTAGGCATCGAGAACCCCATTGGTCTGCCCGTCAACAGGCACCTCGGCAGGCTCGCTGGATGGGGTCACCGTGAGGGTCGCCGCAAAATGCATGTTGACTTCGAGGGCCGACTCGCCGACTTTGAAAGAGGAAACCTAGTCACGCTACAACACATAGACGTGGTCGATCCTTGGGTGGTAGAGCACAAAACCTTTATTGAAGAGACGTACAATGGCCGAGGCCAACAGAGGAAGGACGGATATATAATCAAAGAGCACAACTCATGTTTCACGCGTTGGTTCAAGCAGAAGCTTCTGTCGTACCCTTTACATGAGGATTCTTCCGCGGAAGAACAACTCATATTCGCCTTTTCACAGGGCGCCGAGCACAACCTGATGACGTATGAGGCGTACGATATCAACGGCTACACATTCTACACCGAGGGAAAGGACATGAAGAGCGATGGTTATCAGAACTCCGGGGTAACGATGGAATCCTACACCGGTAACGACAAGGACAGATACTACAGAAGGATCGAGAAGATCTGGGAGCTGAGCTACGCTGGAGAGAAGGTCCCGATGTTCCGTGTCAGATGGGCCAAGAGCATCCTAAAAGAAGACCGGTATTTCACCACCATTGTTATACCCGAAGCCAAATCCAAGACCGCGGGCGCAAACGTCACCGCGAAAAATGAGCCATGGGTACTAGCTTCCCAAGTTGACAAATGCTTCTTCATTACCGACCCGTCAAAGCCCAGTCGTGTTGTCGTGAGGAGAGGCAAAAGGAAGATCATCGGAATGGATGGAGTCGCCAATGAGCAAGACTTCGACAAGTACGGCGACCCGAAGAAGGAACATGACGAGGACAATGAAGTACCAGCATACACCACAAGAAGAAGCAGGACCACCCTAGCTAAAGGACGTCCGTTCAAGAGAAGAACTCCATTTACGAAAAATAAGGGCAAGAACATTGTGAACGGATAGCTAGCTAAGATCGATTGTATTTAAATTGTAGCCTTCATTTCTCGATTGTATTTCAACATATTGAAATGATATTTCTTCTGTTCTAGTGTCCTCATGAATATTTATTTATGTTTATTACGGTATTGAATTTGTAACTCACAAAAAGTATTGAATTTGTTAATATTTTTTGAACTCATGAATATTTTTTAATTTCATGGGCACTTTTTGAATTCATGAATATTTTTCCAAATTTGATGATATTTTTTCATATTCAATATGAAAAAATATTGAATATTCATGAGAACACTCGATCTTGATCCCCCTCCATCTCGATCGCTATCCCCCTCGCGAGATCCCCCTCGCCGCCGAGCACCCCCCCACCCTCCCCCGCTCCACCGCCTCCGCCGACCCCCCGCACCCTCCCCAGCCCGCTCCACCGCCGCCGAGCCCCCGCCCCCCCCCCCCCCGCACCCTCCCCCGCTCCACCGCCGCCGACGACCCCCCGTACCCTCCCCCGCTCCACCGCCACCGCCGACCCCCCGCACCCTCCCCGCTCCACCGCCGCCGACGACCCCCCGCACCCTTCCCTATCTCCTCGCTCGGTTCCCCTCCCTCCCCCCGAGCGCCATTGCTATACAAAAAAAGATTACTAATGGCGCACCTCTCTGGGGTGTGCCATTGCTATTCAAAAAAAAGTTTACTAATGGCGCACCTCTCTGGGATGCGCCATTGCTATACAAAAAAAATATTTCTAATGGCGCACCGCGTGTAGATGCGCCACTGCTATCAAAAAATTTTCTAATGGCGCACCACTCGGGGGTGCGCCATTGCTAACCCTTCCCCCACTAAAATCCCCAGTCCCCTTTCTATCTCTTGCCCGCCCACTGCCCCGCCCCGACCCGACCCGTACTGCGCCACCGCCGCCCCCGCGCCCTGTGCAAACCGCCGCCGCCGCCGCCCTCGCACCTTCCCACTTCCCCTCCCCTCGCGCTGCTTCACCCGACTAGGTCGTCGCCGTCACTGCATCGTCCCCGCGACCACCCTCGTCCCCGCACCCCACCAAGGAGTCCAGGAGCTCGCCGCGGATCGAGGTCTTCTTCCACCTCCGGCCACCGCGGCCTCACCGTCGATCCGCGTCACCTCGTCAACCCCGGCCCCGCACGAGCTCGCCATCGTCTTCCTCTCGGTGAGCTGCACCAGTTCCCCTTCCCCCCTTCGATTTCGTCGCCGTAGACTGTCGCACCACCCCGCCCCAGCTCCTGGTTGCCGCCCCCCGTGGCCGTGCTCCCCTCGGCCCCTGGCCGCGCCCTGGCCCTGCCCAGGCGCGCTCACCAACCTCTTCTCCATTCGTTTCGATTTGCCCGCCGTCTACTTCAGTATCCCTAACATGGTCACCTCACGCGCAGACCACAGCGTGCCTCTTCCCGGGACGCCGTGCTCCCGCTGTTGCAACCCTAGTGCCGGCGCCATTTACCTCGTCAATGGTATCATTCCCCTCTCTTCCTCTCTCTCCCCCTCTGTTTCATTTCCTTCCTATGAATTTGATGTCCAAATTGGTTGCTCCGCTGCAATAGTAGACGTGAGAAAACTGAAACCTTTCTTCAGACAAGTCCTATCTAGAGTGCATCTGCTCATGTGCATGTCATACTGGTGAAACTGATTGCAGGGATTCGATCAGTTATTGTATATATGTCGCCACTTGACAAACATTGACCTGTCACAGTGGACACCAATATGTGGTCGTTAGGCTTTCCTGCAAAAAAAGAAAAACAAAATGAATGCGTCCGTTAGCTGCTGTAGGCGGGCGATCTTAGTTGGTGCTGTCAAAATTAGTGACAAACAAACATGTGTGTGGCCATATAGCCTTCTCCACTAACCATTCCATGCTACATGAAGTGATGCATCCATACAAGTTACTAATCCAGATTTGTTTTGTTTTGGACAGTAGATGCACTGCAGATTTCTGTTCATGTTTTGGACAGTTCAACTTATCGAAAAGGTGTCTTGTTGGTTAGTAGAATTTAGAACCTGTTATTCTTTTTGAAAAGTTTTATGTTGATTCTCTGGGATCTTGTTGGTGCCTTTCAAATTTAGTTCTTGCCTAGCTAATGCCCAGATTGTGATATATTATTCATTCTACGGGGATGTTTTTGTCGACTACTACATTGCTCCAGTCTTATGTGCTACTGTCAATGTGGGATGTATAATAGGCCAGGCTGATTTTTACTCATTCCATCGCTTCATTGGCCTGCCAATGAACTGAGTTGGAATAGAAAAAATAGTTCTAGGTTTATTAAATTTGTTATAAAATGGTAAAATGGTGATGTCTCCTGCTGTAACATGTACCATCACATATGGTATCTTGTTTGAATTTGGCAATGGTATAACAGTGCTCCTTGGGGTTTCTACCACTAGGATCTGCTGAAGTGCTATTTTTTTTACCATGCTCATCCGTTCCAGTAATAAAGATAACCCTCTTCTCTAGAAAGAAAAAAGTATTCTTGTTGATTAGTGGGATTTGCATACTGTTATTTTTTTTCAAAAGATCAAGTTGATTCTTTGGGATCTTGCCGATTCCTTTTTGATTTAGTTCGTGTATAGCTAATGCCCATGGAGTGTAATCTGTTTGTTTGTTCATTCTAGGGATATTGTTTTTCAGTTACATTGCTCCAGTATGTAGGTGCTACAATGTGGGATATATAATAGGTCAACTTGCTGCTATTAGATATGGAATGGAAGCTCACATAAGTTGAGCTGCTTTTTGTCCATATGAAAGCAGAGGACCATATGGTCTGTGGCCTTTTCATCCATATGAAAGTAGAGGCACATTGTGGTGCTAGTTTGCTGGGTTTTGTCTCCGACCATCGTGTCGTGATGATTTTGCAGGTACCCCGAGAGGCCCTTGAGTTTGTCGGAATGTCGATTAACTTCCGTTCCGGGAAATTCGGGTACTCCATATGTCCTATTTTCAGCAAAGGTCATGCTGAAATTTTTCGTGAATTTTAGCATGACTTTGCTAAAAATAGGACATATGGGGTAGTTGCGACTAATGCATGGGCCGGGGTATCTAGTACTTAATTAAGTAGGATCAACTGCCCCTTTATTCTTGCTGCATTAAACCATAGGTGGCAATAGAGCCAAGTGATTAGGCCCAACTTAGAATTCTCCTTCCCTTTTCTTGATAGGGTATATTATTAGAAGATACCCATATATATCAGTCAACCTAGGGTGCCTCGGCATCGATAAACCCTAAATGATGAAAACTTAACTTAGCATTTAGGGTGCCTCAGTGTCGAAAAACCCTAAATTATAAAACCTTGGCTTTTAGGGTGCCTCGGTGTCGATAAAAACCTAAATGATGAAAGCTTAGGCTTTTAGGGTGCCTCGGCGTCGACAAACCCTAAATGACAAAAGCTTAGCTTTTAGGATGCCTCGGTGTCGACAAACCCTAAATGAGGAGACCATGATCTTGTTCCTTGACAATAACCAACTTTTTGACCAAACTTTTTTCCTATTTAGAGCGAAACATGGCCCACAATGATGAGGCCGGTGGTTCGGGCGGCAAGGCATTCTGGGAGCTATCCCAGGAGATGGAGGAAGAACCTCACTGCTATGAGGATGCCGCGAAAGACACCGATCCTAACTACACAACCCCTAGTGGCGTCGGGGATGACACCACTGATGATGGCAGCGCATGCACAGATGGCAGCCAACCGAAGAGGCAACGGAAGGACCGGCGCCCGAACGTGCTCGGCACCGTGAAGGAGGAATTTACTGAAGTGAACTGCGAGAACAATCAAGGGGTACTCGGTTCACCTCGGGTGCATTCTCCGGAGCACCGTCTCGATCAACACTGAGAACCTAAGGCATAAGGACCGAGGGAATTTGCGCAACCTCCTCTTCACGAAGCTGCACGAACGATACAAGTTCCCCGCTGACTTTGCAAACACACGCCTCTCAGGGAATAAAGTGAACAGTGCCGCCCTCACGAAGATGAGCACGGGCCTGTCTACTTGGAGAAGCGCGGTGAAGAGAATGATTAACAAAGGTGATAGTTATGAGAAGATCAAGGCAAAAAATCCTTCGATCAGCGAAGATGACTACAAGGAGTTCAAGATCAAGTGCGAGAGCGGCGCATCCGAGGAATCAAGTCAGTGGGGGAAAGAGATGCGGGACTTGAACTTACGGGTCCACAAACTCGGTCCCAGCGGTTACAGAGTGGCTGAACCTATATGGGACAAGGACGACGCGGAGCGTGCCGAGCAAGGCCTACCGCCCGCTTCGAGAAATACCGTGAGAAGCAGACCAGGAGCTTTGTCAGGGCCCGGTACAAGGAGGACCCGGTAACAAAGGAGCTTACCACGGATTCGAAGACCAAGGCGCTTGAGCGTGTTCTGGTAAGGAATACACCCCCGCGTAATTAGCTCCATATGGTTGCATTCTAATTAATGAAGCCAAATTTCTAAATGGTTCACATTCCTTCCGTAGGAGACTGAAAGCAGTAGCGCGGGGTCGTCTCAGAGCTCCCTAGCTTGGGACAGCACTCTAAATAGGGCATTGAACATAATGAAAAACAAGGATAAGCTCAGTAAGCCGTCGTCAGCTGGTCGTGTGGCCACCAAAGGCTTGTCCACAAAATGGTCGTCATACTATAACGCTGGTGGGCGAAAGGAGAAAAAGACCAGCTCGGAAAGCCAGTCGCGCGAGGTTCAAGAACTCAAGGCACAAGTGGCGCGGATTCTGGAGATTGTCCAAGAGCAAGTGCAACAACAACTGGGAACGACGCTCACCGCCATTGTGCCTAGCTTGATTCAGGGGCTGCAGGCGTGGATTGCGGGCGGCCAACAGGGGCCGCCCCCGGTTCCCAGCTTCAGGGCCAGCAACTCGCACAACGCGCAGGCGGTGCCATTGGTGTCTCCGGCGGAGGCGATATTGGTGTCTCCGGCGCCGGCACGGGCATTGGAGCTTAATGCACCCGGGTGTACGCCGGCCGGCACCTCGACAGCAAGCGGCCCCTCCGTCAGTTGCACGCCCGCCGTTGGCGGTGCCACGACATTAGCCGAGCTCGACGCCATCACGGTAACTAAGCCTCTCGGCTGATGACTTCATCTCCTTGCCTTTGACTGGACATCCCTAACGCCCTACATGTTTTCGCAAGGCACCACCAACGTTCCATGCACTCTCCTACACTTCATGGGCAGCGAGTTGATTGATGTCGCCAAGGGCAGAATCGTTCAACCGGGCAACCCCGTGTTCCACGGTAATCCGATGCCACCCATCGTGTATAGGGTTGAACCGGTTCGGGTGCTGCCAGGCTGCGACGAGTTGTTACCTCCGATTCAACCCGCTGGGGCCAACGAAGATGATGTGATGACCCTCAGCGCCTGCGTAAGCTGGCCCCTGCTTTGGCCGAAGAGCCAGATTCGTTTGGGGGCGGGGGACACAACCCCACAGACAACACCGCCAGTCATGCCGGCGCCAAGCCATGGCAAGACTGCCGCAACGCTACCGTACATGCCGGACATCCCTATGGCACAGGATCCGGACATGCATATGGCACAGGATCCGGACGACGACGACAACGATGACGGTACATTTACCAACGTCGATAAGTACTTTGCCGAACATGGGTACGGTTACGAATTCTTCGGGCCTCCTTCTCAAGAACCCAACCCTGAAAAAGACGACCGCGATCTAGCTGGTACCGCGGAGAAACCCAATTGCAACAGGTGTCGTCTGGCATTCAGTTCTCAGGAGACGCCTCCAGCTGCCGCCTTCACCGAGCCTCAGATAGCTGAGGTGCGGAATATTATCAGCCCCAACACACTCAAGAAGGTGGTCTCTGAGCAGAACTCGATCCCATTACAGGAGATGAGGAAGAAGGGACGGAAACGAAAGAATAACAAGGGCGATGTGAGCCAGCCGCCACCGAGTACGATCCGTGCTCAGGACGGGCCACCTTCACCTAAGGATATCTTGAGGAGGGTGCATGTGGCGGGTAGGCCGATGCTACAGACTAATCTGCTCAATGCTGCAACCGGTGCTATGCGGAGTCTGCATGACAGTGTTCTTTCTTTGGAGAAGCGGCGTCTCTCCGGGAATGATGTGGCATACCCGGTTTTCATGGCCAAGGTGCCAGAGGGAAAGGGCTTTGTGGATAGCACCATCGGGGGTACGATCATCCTGCGGTTTGATGACATCTTCGCTATGTTTAACCTTCATCCGCTGCACTACACCTTCGTTCGGCTATTTTCGCTGAGTATGGAGATGCGGATCATTAGAGACAAGACTCCGGACATCGTGATAGTCGACCCCTTCTAAATGCGTGCCAAGATCTTGGGCAGCGCTGGGGACCGGCAAGTCGCGAGTTCATACCTCGAAGGCGTCATTCTGGAAAATCCAGATAAGGATAACTTCCTCGTGCCTTACTTTACCGAGTAAGTCATCCCCTCACCGCCCCGTAACATATGATTTCTTAGATTTTGATCATTCTTTTTTTTCTAACATTCCGTGTTTTGTGCAGTGACACACATTGCACACTCATCCTCTTAAGCCCGAAATATTCCATGGCTACGTATTTCAACCCGGACCGTCAGTCGAAGAAAGACTACACAAATATCAAGAAAGTTCTTGATGATGTTCTCCTCGGCTACGCCAGATCTGGAGGCACCTTCAGCAGGCCAGTTCGTAGGTACGGCAAGCACATATTCAGCCACAATAAGACGTTCCCCTGCGTCAAGCAGCCGCCTGGCGGTCAGAGGGATGCCTACTACGCCCTCCATCACATGCGGGCGATTGTACGGGACCATAATCACCTTCTGCTACCAAATAATCTCAAAGATTGGGCCGCACGCTTGTCGGCAATCCAGGACGTCGACATCAGACAAGAATTCTTTCGCATCCAGTCGGAGTTTGCGAAAATCATCCATCAAGATGTCCTTCATACCTCGGGGCAGTTCTATCTCAAACATCAACCGTCCAATAGTGAGATAGAAACAACGCTACAAATGCAGGTTGACAACGCCCGCGATTTCATGACCATCACGAAAGACGGTGGCTTCATCCACGCTCCGGTCCCTGAGTCGAGTCGAAAGTAGTGATGCTATGTAGTTCTGAAATGTCGATTGGCTCATGTTGTAATATTAAACTTTAATGAACTTGTATGTCTCTTTGGTTTGGACAGTCGTTCAACTTATATGTAATCGATGCTATTTATTAGTAGGACCATGAATCGTGCTATTAATGTGTTTCTTTTCTCTTCCGATCCTTTTGTTGCATACTTATATATTGCTTATGTATTGTCTGTGAATTGCTACTAACGTTTTGTTTGGCTAGTGCATAGAGATGCCATCGTATGTCGTGTACAAGGGTAAGGTTCCCGGAGTCTACGACGACTGGGAGGAGTGTCGGAGACAGGTTCACCATTTCAGCGGTAACAGTTACAAAGGGTACACCACTAGGGCGGAAGCGGAAGCTAGATACGCGCGCTATCTAGCGGGAGAGAGGAGGGAGCGGAGGAGGAACCGGATGAAGACCAGTTTCATCGCGATGATGCTAATCGTGATGACCGCAGCTCTCTTCTATGTGATGGTAGTTTAGATGATCGATATCGACTTGTAATGTGAAGACAAACTCGCTACTCGCGGTTTCGAGACTTGTAATGTTCTAACTTTGTTCGGTCTTTTGAAATCGGAGACTAATATGATGAATTGTATTCGGAGACTAATCTTCTATTGTATTCGATTACTTTGTTGTTTATATGTTGTGCTGTCTATATTCTATGCAGTAATATGTTTTGTAACCTGTGCAAATATCAGAAAAGAAAAAAATCCCTAATATGCACACTAGTGGCGCACCACCCAGAACTTTAGTGGCGCACTGCAAAATGCACACTAGTGGCGCATCAGCAACAAGTGTGCCATTAGTAAGCCAAAGACATGGTTAAATATGGCCCCCTGGGAGGCATTCTAATGGCGCACCGTATGGTCTACTAATGGCGCACTACATGGTGCGCCATTAGTAATAAAATCTAATGGCGTGCTGCTAGTGGCGCACCTGTAGTGCGCCATTAGTAGGCAAAACAGGTGCGCCACTAGCAGGCCTTTTCCTAGTAGTGGAGTATTCTAACAATTTCCGAATCATGTGTGTCTCTCTCAAAAGGTGTGTACGGCAAGGATGATTGTGGCATACTAACAAACAAAGACTCAAATAATACAAGACGCTCCATGCAAAACACATATCATGTGGTGAATAAAAATATAGCTCCAAGTAAAGTTACCGATGGAAGTAGACGAAAGAGGGGATGCCTTCCGGGGCATCCCCAAGATTTGGCCTTTAGGTGTCCTTAGATTATCTTGGGGTGCCATGGGCATCGCCATGCTTACGCTCTTTCCAATCCTTGTTCCATAATCCATCAAATCTTTTACCCAAAACTTGAAAACTTCACAACACAAAACTCAGCAGAAAATCTCGTGAGCTCCGTTAGCGAAAGAAAACAAAACACCACTTAAAGGTACTGTAATGAACTAATTATTTATTTATATTGGTGTTAAATCTACTGTATTCCAACTTCTCTATGGTTTATAAACTATTTTACTAGCCATAGATTCATCAAAATAAGCAAACAACACACGAAAAACAGAATCTGTCAAAAACAGAACAGTCTGTAATAATATGTAACTAACGCAAACTTCTGGAACTCCAAAAATTCAGAAAAAATAGGAAGACCTAGACAATTTGTTTATTGATCAGAAGCAATTGGAATAAATATTTTATCACGTTCTGGTGATTTTTAACAATATTTTGGTGAACAGAAAGTTTCTGGAATTTTCAGCAAGATCAAATAGCTATCATCCAAGAAGATCCTATAGGTTAAACTTGGCAAAAACACTAACTAAAACATAAAAACACATCTAACCAGAGGCTAGATCAAATATTTAGTCCTAAAAAGAAGCAAAAAGCAAAAAAAAACTAAAAATAAAATTGGGTTGCCTCCCAACAAGCGCTATCGTTTAGCGCCCCTAGCTAGGCATAATAGCAAGGATAGATCTTGGTATTGCCATATTTGGTAGGCAATCCATAAGTGGCTCTCATAATAGATTCATAAGGTTTTTATCTTCTTTCTAGGGAAGTGTTCCATGCCTTTCCTTAATGGAAATTGGAATCTAATATTTCCTTCCTTCATATCAATAATTGCACCAATCGTTCTAAGGAAAGGTCTACCAAGAATAATAGGACATGAAGGATTGCAATCTATATCAAGAACAATAAAATCTATGGGCACATAATTCCTATTTGCAACAATAAGAACATCGTTAATTCTTCCCATAGGTTTCTTAATGGTGGAATCCGCAAGGTGCAAGTTTAAAGAGCAATCATCAAAATCACGGAAACCTAGCAAATCACACAAAGTCTTTGGGATCGTGGAAACACTAGCACCCAAATCACACAAAGCATAGCATTCATGATCTTTAATTTTAATTTTAATAGTAGGTTCCCACTCATCATAAAGTTTTCTAGGGATAGAAACTTCCAACACAAGTTTTTCTTCATAAGATTGCATCAAAGCATCAATGATATGTTTAGTAAAAGCTTTATGTTGACTATAAGCATGTGGAGATTTTAGCACGGATTGCAAAAAGGAAATACAATCTATCAAAGAGCAATTATCATAATTAAATTCCTTGAAATCCAAGATAGTGGGTTCATTAATATCTAGAGTTTTGATCTCTTCAATCCCACTTTTACCAATTTTTGCATCAAGATATCTAAAAACTCCAAAAAATTTGAATGCCTTCTAGGTAAAGGTGGATCATATTCAGTCCCATAATTATCAAGATTCATATTGCAAAACAAAGATTTAATAGGGGACACATCAATAACTTTTAGATCTTCGTCTTTATTTTCATAGAAACTAGAAGAACACGCTTTCACAAAACAATCTTTCTTATCACGCACCCTAGCGGTTCTTTCTTTGCACTCATCAATGGAAATTCTCATGGCCTTGAGAGACTCATTGATATCATGCTTAGGTGGAATAGATCTAAGTTTCAAAGAATCAACATCAAGAGAAATTATATCAACGTTCCTGGCCAATTCATCAACTTTAAGCAATTTTTCTTCAAGCAAAACTTTGAAATTCTTTTGCGAATTCATAAACTCCTTAACACTAGTCTCAAATTCAGAAGGTATCTTATTAAAATTTCCATAAGAATTGTTGTAGGAATTACCATAATTATTAGTGGAATTACTAGGATATGGCCTAGGATTAAAGTTTCCTCTATACGCATTGTTACCAAAATTATTCCTACCAACAAAATTCACATCCATAGATTCATTATTATTCTCAATCAAAGTAGACAAAGGCATATCATTAGGATCAGAAGAAACACTTTTATTAGCAAATAATTTCATAAGTTCATCCATCTTTCCACATAAAACATTAATTTCTTCTATAGCATGCACTTTTTTATTAGTGGATCTTTCAGTGTGCCATTGAGAATAATTAGCCATAATTTTATCTAGGAGTTTAGTAGCTTCTCCTAAAGTGATTTCCATAAAAGTGCCTCCCGCGGCCGAATCTAAAAGATTTCTAGAAGCAAAATTCAATCCGGCATAAAATTTTTTTATAATCATCCACAAATTCAAACCATGTGTAGGGCAATGACGTATCATTAATTTCATCCTCTCCCAAGCTTGTGCAACATGTTCATGATCAAGTTGCTTAAAATTCATAATATCGTTTCTAAGAGAGATGATCGTAGCGGGAGGAAAATACTTAGAGATAAAAGCATCTTTGCACTAATTCCAAGAGTCAATACTATTTTTAGGCAAAGACGAAAACCAAGCTTTAGCACGACCTCTAAGCGAAAAACAAAATAGCTTCAATTTAACAATATCACTGTCCACATCATTCTTCTTTTGCATATCACACAAATCAACGAAGCTATTTAGATGGGTAGCGGCATCTTCACTAGGAAGGCCGGCGAATTGATCTTTCATGAAAAGATTCAACAAAGCAGCATGAATTTCACAAGATTCACTATCTGTAAGAGGAGCAATCGGAGTGCTAAGGAAATCATTGTTGTTGGTATTGGTAAAGTCACACAATTTGGTATCATCTTGAGCCGTCGTGACAAACAAGCAATCCAACACACGAGCAAACAAGAAGCAAGCGAAAAAGAGGTGAACGGAAAAGAGAGGGCGAATAAAACGGCAAGGGTGAAGTGGGGGAGAGGAAAACGAGAGGCAAATGGCAAATAATGTAATGCGGGAGATAAGGGCTTGTGATGGGTACTTGGTATGTTGACTTTTGCGCAGACTCCCCGGCAACGGCGCCAAAAATCCTTCTTGCTACCTCTTGAGCACTGCGTTGGTTTTCCCTTGAAGAGGAAAGGGTGATGCAGTAAAGCAGCGTAAGTATTTCCCTCAGTTTTTGAGAACCAAGGTATCAATCCAGTAGGAGGCCACGCACGAGTCCCTCGCACCTACACAAGCAAATAAATCCTCGCAACCAACGCAATAAAGGGGTTGTCAATCCCTTCACAGTCACTTACGAGAGTGAGATCTGATAGATATGATAAGATAATATTTTTGGTATTTTTATGATAAAGATGCAAAGTAAAGAAAGCAAAATAAAAACGGCGCCAGAAATAACTTGTTGTCGGGAGATTAAATATGATGGAAAATAGACCTGGGGGCCATAGGTTTCACTAGTGGCTTCTCTCAAGAGCATAAGTATTACGGTGGGTAAACAAATTACTGTTGAGCAATTGACAGAATTGAGCATAGTTATGAGAATATCTAGGTATGATCATGTATCTAGGCATCATGTCCGCGACAAGTAGACTAACTCCTGCCTGCATCTACTACTATTACGCCACACATCGACCGCTATCCAGCATGCATCTAGAGTATTAAGTTCAAAAGAACAGACTAACACTTTAAGTAAGATGACATGATGTAGAGGGATAAACTCATGCAATATGATATAAACCCCATCTTGTTATCCTTGATGGCAACAATACAATACGTGCCTTCCTACCCCTACTGTCACTGGGAAAGGACACCGCAAGATTGAACCCAAAGCTAAGCACTTCTCCCATTGCAAGAAAGATCAATCTAGTAAGCCAAACCACACTGATAATTTGAAGAGACTTGCAAAGCCAATCATACATAAAAGAATTCAGAGAAGATTCAAATATTGTTCATAGATAAACTTGATCATAAACCAACAATTCATCGGTCTCAACAAACACACCGCAAAAGAACATTACATCGAATAGATCTCCACGAGAGAGGGGGAGAACATTGTATTGAGATCCAAAAAAGAGAGAAGAAGCCATCTAGCTAATAACTATGGACCCAAAGGTCTGAGGTAAACTACTCACACATCATCGGAGTGGCTATGGTGTTGATGTAGAAGCCCTCCGTGATCGATGCCCCCTCCGGCGGAGCTCCGGAAAAGGCCCCAAGATGGGATCTCATGGGTACAGAAAGTTGCGGTGGTGGAATTAGGTTTTTGGCTCCGTATCTGGTAGGTTGGGGGTACGTAGGTATATATAGGAGGAAGAAGTACGTCGGTGGAGCAACATGGGGCCCACGAGGGTGGAGGGCGCGCCCCTACCTCGTGCCTTCCTGGTAGCTTTCTTGACGTAGGGTCCAAGTCCTCTAGATCACGTTCGTTCCGAAAATCACGTTCCCGAAGGTTTCATTCCGTTTGGACAGCGTTTGATATTCTTTTTCTGCCAAACTCTGAAATAGGCAAAAAAAGCAATTCTGGGCTGGGCCTCCGGTTAATAGGTTAGTCCCAAAAATAATATATAAGTGTATAATAAAGCCCATTAATGTCCAAAACAGAATATAACGTAGCATGGAACAATCAAAAATTATAGATACGTTGGAGACGTATCAACGCCGGCAAGTCATGCGTCGAGTACATGTACCAGGCACGCATTATGAAGTTCTCTTTGCTAAAGGCGTCGTATGTCTTGAACCCATTATCCCAAGCTTCTTCCAATTCGTCCTTAAGCGGCTGCATGTACACATTCATATTCTTCCCCGGATAGTTGGGCCCTGGAATCATCAACATCGGGAAAATGTTCTTTCTTTGCATAATCAGCCCGGGGGGAGATTGAGTGGAATGACAAACACGGGCCAACAACTGTATTGGGCTGCCGTCTGACCAAACACATTGAACCCATCCGTGCTGACGGCGACTCGAGGATGCCTTGGATCTGCCGTTCTTTCCTTATGTAATGCATCGAAGCGCTTCCACGCTTCACCATCCGATGTGTGCAGCATCATCACATTCCCATTTGCATCTAGTTCGGTTCTCTTGCCCGTTTTGTGAAATGTCATCTGTCTGGCCATCTCTTCGACCATGAAAAGACGTTGAAGTCTTGGTACGATTGGCATATACGGAAGAACATTAACGGGTATTTTGGTCTGCGTCTTCTCACCCATACCGTTGTCTACCACAACATACCTGGAAGTCTTGCAAATGGGACAATAGTTCAAGTCCTCATACTGAAGCCTAAATAAGACACATCCTTTCTCACAGGCATGTATCTTCTCATAGGGCATCTTAAGAGCACGGAGGATTTTGTCTGACTAGTACAGGTTTGGAGGTAGCTCATGGCCTTTGGGTAGAAATCGTCCGAATACTGTCATCATCACGTCGTAGCATTCTCTGCCCAAGTTGAATTGAGCCTTCAAAGCCATTATTTGTCAGATGGCATCCAGCTGACAAAGCTCAGTGTGCTCGTGGAGAGGACGTTTTGAGGACTCCAACATTTCAGTGAAGGCCTTTGCAGATTCCTCCATCTCCTCGTCCGAGTCCCGAGCATCGTCAAAGTCTTGCACCATGTATGCGGTCCCGGTACCATGCTCGTCGTTGCGATGACAAACCACCTCGGCTCTGGCACGTTGGGCACACTCACCATGTAATGTCCAGACCGTGTAACCAGGCGTAAAACCAAACTTCTGCAGGTCTTTACTCATTTCAAGCTCGTCCCTCATTTTATAGTTGTCGCACCGGGCACAGGGGCACCAGCTTGATTCCTGGCCATTTGCAAATGCGGCTCTAACAAACCCCTTGGTTTTTGTTAACCATTCCTCGGTCCAAACTTTCTGACTAGTGTAACCGGTGTACATGCACGCACGATCACTCATATTGACTTCCTACTGGAGACACAAGAAATATATACATAATTAAGCAAACCATATCCATTAGTTAATGGAGTTTGTCAGTTTATTACGTCCATGCAACCTACACGCTAATAGGTAAAGATAGGTCCTAATCCCACCCGAGTATGTGTAGATTGGGTTCATTTTCCCATGCTCTGCTCCAGATCCGACGCAAAATTTCGGCAGCACCTCCCCGCTATCCTCCTGATACACGTCTCGGCAATAAGCTGAGAGGATGTGTACCCGGAGAACAACAGGGAGGCACTGATGAAATTCTGCATCGGATCCGGAGCAGAGCATATGGGAAAAAGAACCCAATCTACACATACTCGGGTTGTCCATGGATAACGTTGGACAATTCGAAAGAATCACGATTATAAATATGCAAATGCATGCATATTTATAGATGTAACCCTTTCGAACTGGAGACGCATAGTGGTTACGCATACTGATGATTGACACCTATAGCTAGTAAGTTTCATCGGCATGAAGACCGGAATAGAGCAAATGAAGGGGGGAGGAGGAGATGTCATTTGTGCTCACCAACGAACGCAGGGGCGGAGCTCGTCGAACACTGGACCCTCGCAGCGACGAAATAACTGCACATTTAAATCGAAAGATGAGTAACATGGCAAGTGTTCAACACCGACAGCCACATGTACCTCGCACTGACGATACTTGCTGTTCAGGGTACCCTCGACACCGAGGAACCCCCTAACCCGCTCATCCCCGGGTAAACTAAATAGCAACTACCATCGGGCCAAGTTACATGAGGCGGTCGGCGTTGAACACTAGATCCACATCCCACAAGTAAAGCCGGCGCCCGGCGTCCCGCAACAATAGTTCTGTTGGCCGATGACGGTCGAACACCTTGGCGAATTTGTCTGGCAGCCTCTGCGATGAGGATTAAAGCCAAGTTTAGAAATTTCAAACAACCAAACCGACTTGAGTTAGTTTGGGTGTTTCAAGTTTCAACACTTAGCTTTCAATCGTCATCTCTGAGGCTGCCAGACAAATTTGCCATGGTGTTCGACCGCCATCGACGCCGAGAACTGTTTCTGCTGGACGCAGGACCCCTGTGTCACTTGTGGGACGTGGATGTAGTATTCGACACCGACGGCCACATGTACCTTGCACTGACAATACTTGCTATTTAGGGTACCATCGACACCGAGGAACCCCCTAACCCGCTCGTTTCTAGGTAAAATAAATAGCAACTACCATCGGTGCAAGTTACATGAGGCGGTCGGCGTTGAACACTAGATCCACGTCCCACAAGTGAAGCCGGCGCCCGGCGTCCCACAACAATAGTTTTGGTGGCCGATGACGGCCGAACACCTTGGCGAATTCACAATGTGTTCGACCGCCATCGACGCAGAGAACAGTTGCTTTTGGACGCCGGAGATCGGTGTCACTTGTGGGACGTGGATGTAGTGTCGGGGTGTCTTCTTCTTCTTCTTCTTTCTCTTTTTTCCTTTTCTTCTTCTTCTTCTTCTTCTTCTCCTCCTTTTTCCTCTTCTTAAACCTAGCACTAACCTAAAACAAAACAGGAAAAAACGACACCTAAACCTAGCACTAACCTAAACGTAAAAACTCAAAACTGCACCTAAACCTAGCACTAACCTAAACCTAAAAACTCAGAACTACACCTAATTAAACCTGGCACTAACCTAAAACAAAACAGGAAATAGAGAACAAAAATAGGAAAAACACAGAAAAAAAATTACCTCTTGCTCCGGCGAGGTCCGCCGCTGGGGCGGGGCGGCGGGGAGGAGGACGACAGCAGGGCGGGGCGGCGCAGGGGCCTCGGGGAGGGGTCCGGCACCGGGGCGGCCCGGCGCAGGCCTCTCCGGCGACGGGGCGCGGCGGGGCGACGTGGCGCGGCGGGGCTCCTGTTCGCGGGGGAGAAGGGCTAGACGGCGGCGGGGCGGGCCGGCGGCGGGGGCTGGGTCCGAGGGAACTGGCCGGCGGCGGCGACAGCGGCGACAGAGGAGAGAGGCGGGCGCGCGGGAGGGAGGGATAGAAAGAGAGAGAGGGGAGATGGCTCGGCCCGTTAAGTGGGCCTTCTTTGCCGTCTGCTAGCAGACGGCAAAGAGGGCGACCATTAGGGCTGGCCCACGTCTCCTCTTTGTTGTCCGCAAGCGGACGGCAAAGGAGTAACATTGTCGTCTGCTAGCAGACGACAAAGTAGTCTCCTCTTTGCCGTCCGCTAGCAGACGGGAGAATCTAACCTAGGCACACCGTTCCCTATGGGGCCCACCTGGCTCTTCGTCGTCTGCCGTCTAGCTCTTTGCCGTCAGCTGGCTGACGACAAAGAAGCAGCTGACGGCAAATAGCCTTTTTGCCATCTGCACTTTCTTTGCCGTCCACTTTGTGGAAGCGGACGGCAAAGAGCCTCTTTTCCGTCAGCTGGCAGACGACAAAATGCCAGATTCCAGTAGTGTATGGCCTCGGAACACTCAGGCCGAAAGGTCGAACGTGAATCATATAGTAGATATGATCAACATAGATATGTTCACCATTGAAAACTACTCCATCTCACGTGATGATCGGACATGGTTTAGTTGATTTGGATCACGTGATCACTTAGATGATTAGAGGGATGTCTATCTAAGTGGGAGTTCTGAAGTAATATGATTAATTGAACTTTAATTTATCATGAACTTAGTCTTGATAGTATTAGCAAACTATGTTGTAGATCAATAGCTCGCGATATAGTTCCCTGTTTATTTTTGATATGTTCCTGGAGAAAATAAGTTGAAAGATGATAGTAGCAATGATGCGGACTTGGTTCGTGATCTGAGGATTATCCTCATTGCTGCATAGAAGAATTATGTCCTTGATGCACCGCTAGGGGACAAACCTATTGCAGGAGCAGATGCAGACGTTATGAACGTTTGACAAAGCTCGATATGATGACTACTTGATAGTTTAGTGCACCATGTTTTACGGCTTAGAACAGGGACTTCAAAAATGTTTTGAATGCCACGGAGAATATAAGATGTTCCAAGAGTTGAAATTGGTATTTCATATTCATGCCCGGGTCGACAGGTATGAGTCCTCTGACAGTACTTTGCCTACAAGATGGAGGAGAATAGCTCAACCAATGAGCATGTGATCAGATTATCTGGGTACTACAATTGCTTGAATCAAATGGGAGTTAATCTTCCAGATAAGATAGTAATTTACAAAGTTCTCTAGTGACTATCACCAAGTTACTAGAACTTCGAGATGAACTATAATATGCAAGGGATGACGAAAGTAATTCCCGAGCTCTTCGCGATGCTGAAATCGGTGAAGGTAGAAATCAAGAAAGAGCATCAAGTGTTGATGGTTAACAAGACCACTAGTTTCACGAAAAGGGCAAAGGGATAGAAAGGTAACTTCAATAAGAATGACAAGCAAGTTGTCACTCCCGTGAAGAAACCCAAAGCTAGACTTAAGCCTGATACTGAGTGCTTCTACTACAAGGGATTAATTACTGGAAGCGGAACTACCCCAAATAATTGGCGGATAAGAAGAATGGCAAAGTGAACAAAAGTATATTTGATATACATGTTATTGATGTGTACTTTACTAGTGTTCATAGTAAGGGTATTTGATACCATTTCAGTTGCTATGATTAGTAACTCGAAATAGGAGTTGCAAAATAAACAGAGACTAGTTGTGATAGCCTGGTTTATTAGGGATGATAGACTACTCGTATCAATAAGGAATTCCTGGTTTTCCGGGAGCCCATTCGGAAAGAACTTCAAAGTTAAGCGTGCTTAGCTTGGAGAAGTTTTAGGATGGGTGACCGATCGGGAAGTTTCTCCCGGGTGCGCACGAGTGAGGACAAAGTGCACAAAAAAGACTGGTATTGATCTGTGGGGCTAGTCTAGATCCCGCCAGGAGTAACGACCACCGGCGGGTGTGTCCGGGGCGTTACAAGTTGGTATCAGAGCCGACCCTCGCAGTTACATGGATGTTTGCGGACAGGTGCGCGGTCATGTTGTTCATGACATTTGTGACCCGTCGTGGCACACGGCATGGTACATGTACCGGACTGGATGCACAGAAGTATGTGGCAAGAGGGAACGTTCCTGTGGCCCGACAAAGACATCGGTTCCTCTAAGTGGGGGTGTATGTGATAGCCTGGCTTATTAGGGATCATAGACTACTCATATCAATAAGGAATTCCTTCTTTTCCGGGAGCCCATTCGGAAAGAACTCCAAAGTTAAGCATGCTCAGCTAGGAGAAGTTTCAGGATGGGTGACCAACCAGGAAGTTGCTCCCGGGTGCGCACGAGTGATGACAAAGTGCGCAGAAAAGGCTAGTATTGATATGTGGGGCTAGTCTAGATCCCGCCAGGAGTATCGACCACCAACAGGTGTGTCCGGGGCGCTACACTAGTTAAGGGCGAGGTGATGATGTGTGTTGGAAGTGATTCCAAGGTTGATGAGATCACCATCACACACTCCCTTTACCTTCGGGATTAGTGTTGAACCTAAAATAAATGTTATTTGGTGTTTCCGTTGAGCAAGAATATGATTGGATCATGTTTATTGCAATACAGTTATTCATTTAAGTCAAAGAATAATTGTTGTTCTATTTACATGAATAAAACCTTCTATGGTCATACACTCAATATAAATGGTTTTTATTGAATCTCGATCATAGTGATACACATATTCATAATATTTAAGCCAAAAGATGCAAAGTTGATAAAGATAGTGCAACTTATTTGTGGCACTGCCGTTTAGGTCATATTGGTGTAAAGCGCATGAAGAAACTCCATGCTGATGAACTTTTGGAATCACATGATTATGAATCACATGATGACTAAAACTCTGTTCTCCGGAACAATGGAGCGAGCAACTGATTTATTGGAAATAATACATACTGATATATGCGGTCCAATGAGTGTTGAGGCTCGCGGTGGGTATAATTATTTTCTGACCTTCACAGATGATTTGAGCAGATATGGGTGTATCTACTTAATGAAACATAAGTCTGAAACATTTGAAAAAGTTCAAAGAATTTCAGAGTGAAGTGGAAAATCATCGTAACAAGAAAATAAAGTTTCTACGATCTGATCGTGGAGATGAATATTTGAGTTATGAGTTTGGTCTTCATTTGAAACAATGTGGAATAGTTTCACAACTCACGCCACCTAGAACACCACAGCGTAATGGTGTGTCGAACATCGTAACTGTACTTTATTGGATACTAGCAAATATGCCCGTTCGTTGCAACGGGAGAAAACAGCCCCCACATGCCTTACCCACTGAACATGGCGAAAGTCTGCACCCTTATGCCCC
The DNA here is from genome assembly GCF_018294505.1 of Triticum aestivum. NCBI lineage: Eukaryota > Viridiplantae > Streptophyta > Magnoliopsida > Poales > Poaceae > Triticum > Triticum aestivum. The sequence continues at coordinate 117,841,805 of NC_057814.1, forward strand.
TAACATAATAAACATGACTAATACCTCACCTTCAGGTACACATCCTCCATTTCAATATGACATCAGACCCATGCTTTCCCTTATCCTCTTTATTGTCCTCGTCGCCGGCGGTCGTGGTACCAGTTGTCACTAACCAAGGTTGGCCAGGTCCAATAGCTGGATTGTTTAGTCCCCTTCGTGTCTAGCGATATCAAGAACGTTGAACAAAGATGTTTTTATACCCGGCCAATATAATAGGGAAAAGCAGTACCCTAATATATGTCTGTGTTACCATATAAATTGAGTAGTTTGTGTTTAATAGACTGTGAAACCTTAGTTGGAGTTCTCTCATGCATTATGACGGGTGTCACTTGCCAAGCGAGGCTAGTCGTACATGAAGACGCGATGGAAGATTCCTTTTTATTTCTTTCTCTCTCCGAGTTATTTCATTCCTTTGTCAAGTCTCATGTCGTTTGACATGCAGTTATCTCAACTAAACTTCCCTCTTTTATTTTTTTGTCACATCGCTCCTTACCTTTGGCTTATTGATTCCCAAGTCCTTCATACCTAAAAACTCAAAAAGTATATCAACTGGAAGGATTATTTGTAAGAAACCAAGCTGAGACTATTTAAAAAACAAAACAGCCTTCGCCTAGACACAAACATTGATCGCCTAGCCTGCCTTGGGCAAGATTCACTGGGCCACAACGCAGGCAGAGGCCAAGCGAGACACGTGAGACGTTTTTCCTTCGCGGGGAACGAAAGGTGTTTTTCCTTCGCGGGGGAACAAAAGGCGTTTTAGAAAATGTTTAGGTTTCAGGAAAAAATAAAAGGGGGAAAATTGTTCTTTTTGAATGTTCGAGCTAAAAATATTGTTTAGAGATTTGCAAAAATATCCGCCTTCTAAAATATATTTACTTTTTCCAAAAAATATATTTTTCTTTGCTCTTAGTACCTGCCACAGCTGTTTGCTAATTTAATATGTCGCGCAGTGATTTCAACACAATGTCTTGTTTAGTCCAGTGGCTAGCATTCTGGTGTGTCCAGCGTGAGCTCCTGGTTCAATCCCTCGTGGCGCTTTATTTTTTCACTTCGACTATTTTCACTGGCATCACCTGTTGGCACAGCATATGCTAATGGGCCGGCCCATTGCGGCTCGGCTCCGTGCGTTATGCGATTTTTCTGGAAAAATCGGGACGAACAAAAACAACAATGGACAAAAATAATCTGGGTCCCACGGTAAACCAAAATAATTGGAGAAATAGTCCTCCCTTTAATATTAGGTAGAGATGGTGCGATCTATGATGTCTCTTACCGATTTACCATTATTGTTTTGGGGTTATGCATTAGAGACAGCTGCATTCATGTTAAATAGGGCATCATCTAAATCCATTGAGACGACACCATATGAACTGTGGTTTAGCAAGAAACCTAAGCTGTCGTTTCTTAAAAGTTTGGGGCTATGATTATGTGAAAAAGCTTCAACCTGATAAGCTCGAACCCAAATCAGAGAAATGCGACTTCATAGGATACCCAAAAGAAACTATTGGGTACACCTTCTATCACAGATCCGAAGGCAAGATCTTTGTTGCTAAGAATGCATCCTTTCTAGAGAAGGAGTTTCTCTCGAAAGAAGTGACACTAGTGCAGAACCGGGCTATAGCACAGGTTCGGAAGGCCCTTTACTGCCGGTTCTGTAACCGGGACTAAAGGTCCCCCCCTTTAGTACCGGTTCTGCACGAACCGCCGCTAAAGGGCCACCACGTGGCACGAGCCAGCGCCGAGGGCGGGGAGCCCTTTAGTACCAGTTGGTAACACCAACCGGTACTAAAATGTTTGGGGTTTTTTTGTTTTATTATTTATTTTTGCTTTAATTTTGTGTTTTCCATTTAATTCTTTTTCGTTTGCTGGTATTTAACAATATGCATATATAAAAATAGAATTTCTCGTAGAACCACCATTATGCATATTGTACATGTTATGCATATATATATCATCGAATGTCTCACAACCACCATTATTCACACATACACATGTATATATATATATATATACAATTAGGTATATATAAAATTTATCCTACATGTTGCCTTGGTGCCTTCGGAGCACGATGACAATTGGGACTGGTTCATGGGGGCGGTAGCGGGTAATAGTATTCTCCTTTGGGACCCACGACCTGGTCGAGCAAAAATCCCGATATTTCCTCTTGAATTGCTTTTATGCACTCCGTTGGTAGGAGCTGGTCCCGCACTTTTTTGAACTGTTAAGAAGGAGATCAATATGCATGTGTATTAGTTGTGTGACTAGATATCGATAATCATGTAAAATTTGTGAATAGTGTTCTGGCAAACGTACCCATTCCTGTCTATCTGATTTGCTCCTTTCGGACGCCATCATGCGAATGTTCTCGCAAACGTAGTATGCACACAGATCAGTCCCCGGCGCCTGCTTCAGGGCCTTTACGGGAATGGAATTTCATCAGATAATAATTAATCAAGCATGATAATTAATTAATGGTATTGAAACCGGAATTAAAGAGATGGTAGCTAGCTATAGTACTACTTAATTACTTACCTTGGGTCGAAACCAATACAGCTTTTGTCGCCATTTGCCTGGAGTCACCTTGATGAACTTTGCCCAAGCCCTGCCCACCGGCAAAGAAAATGAATAAAGGGGTTATTAAATAGTTGATATCAGGAAATGACGAACTAACAAGGCCGAGATATAGTTAATAATGATTGAAATTACCTGTCGACTATCCCCTTCAAGATGGTGAAGTCACTTTCTTTTTTAAGCAGTGAGTCTAGTAATTCAACTGTTCCTTCTTCAACTTTAATGGCTAACAAGATCCAGTGGTAACTACATGTGCACACATTTGCATGTCTTAATTAAGCAGGCATGTGCATAACACTAATCAACTACCCTAAACCCTATACACTTAATTATTAACATCTAGCTAGCTAGTAAGAAAAAATAAAATTTGTAGTACAAGACAGTGTGACTCACAGGAAGTTGTAAGGAAGTAGTATATCTTCATTGATATTGAGGCGCTTCAAGAACTCTAGAATTTTATTCTCTACATCTTCTTTATACCATGGGTATTTCCATGTGTCTTCATTAATGGAATTTGGGTCAATGAACCTAATGCCATAGCGTCCATCTTTTTTCATTTCATACTTCTTCATCCTGCATAATACCACAAAAAAGAATATAGTAAGGATAATTACAGGTAATGATCGATCAATGAGCACTACAGCTAGCTTGAGACTTAAATTACAGAAAGAAATCACTTACAGACAATAGCAACTGACGATAGATTTGTCGAGTACATCTTGATTGAATAACTGAAATAGTTCTGAATACTCAACGGAGACAGCTATTACATGGAAGTAATGCTCCTCCTTGACATTCACCATGAGGGACTCTCGATTGGAACTCTTGGTAATTTTCATGTACCAATCATGCAATTCATACATTCTCGTTGGGAGGTTCTTGACCTCCTCGGGCTCGACCAAAGGTTGGCCGTGGACATATTTCCGTTTTATTTCCTCCTCTCTAAGCGGAGACATGGGCTCTATCTCGAGGAGTTGTCCAACAGTGATATGGAGCATTTCAGGCTGCCTTATATGCTCCTCGGTTATTACCAGATTGCCCAGCTAGGGAACGGTTTGCCCACATATATATAGGGCGCCGGTACTCTCATGTGTTGGCACAACAAGCGGGGGGGTCGATTGCGCCGCATGTTCTCCCAGCTGGGGAACGGTTTTCCCACAATTTTTTGCCAGCTGCTTGGCACGAGCTCGAGCTCGACTACTTCTGTTGTCGTGCTCGATGTGCCTTCCTGATTTGGCGCTCATAGTCTGAGTCAACGACTTTCTCAGGCACTTTCTTGCCATATGAATAAAGTGGTCAACGACTTTCTCAGGCACTTTCTCCTTTGGTGGTGGTGGCGGTTTCGGTCCACAATGGGCGTCCACTTGGGCCTTCACTATGGTTGTGTTTTGCTTCTCAGTCATGTAGTAAGGCCTCTGACGAAGAGGAGTGAGGCTTGGACCATATTTATATCGCTTGCCTCTGCATGTACCTCTTGTACTACCTCGACTCATACCGCTAGGCACCTTAGCTGCGGCGGCTCTCTTCCGCGATTGCTGAGGTGGCGGAGACGGCTGACGTGGCTGAGTTGGAGCAGGAGGAGTGGCCTGACACTATGCCGGACTTGAAGCAGGAGGAGTGGCCTCACGCGGTGTCGGACTTGAAGCAGGAGGACTGGCCTCACGCTGTGCCGGACTTGAAGCAGGAGGAGTGGCCTCACGAGTGGCCTCACGCTGTGACGGACTTGAATCAGGAGGAGTGGCCTCACGCCGTGCCGGACTTGAAGCAGGAGGAGTGGCCTCACATCGAGGAGGAGTCGGCTGACACGGTGTCGGTGGCCTTCGAAAGATGATGCAATCCTTTCTCCATAGGATGATACGATGTTTGGCCTCTCCCAGTGTGTGCTCCTTGTCACCTCCAGGAATGTTAAGCTCTAGCCCTGAATATTGGTCCACCACCTCATCAACCACGACACGAGCATAGCCGGCTGGAATCGGGTTGCAATGGAAGGTTGCATCAGGGGAATTTGTATAAGCAATGGCGTCCGCCACCTTCATGGATATGTTCTTCATTTTGAAGTGTAGCTCACAGTTAGTGCTCTCCATGAGTTCATCCACAGGGTATCTATCCAGCAGTGCGTCGCCCAGGGCAGAACCAATGCTGCTTCTCGGCATGGATGGGACGGTGCTATCCAATGCTGGATCATCCGCTAGCTGCTGCCGCTGCTGAGACCCCCTTTCCTGGCTAAGTGAGTTGATCTGCTGCTGCTGCCACTGGAATTTGAGTGCCAAGTACGCTTGTGCTGATTCTAGGCCTTGAAGGTGTTCTGCTTCCTACTTCCTCTGCTCCTCCTCCAGCTTCCTCTTCTTCTCCTCCTCCATCTTCCTTCTTGCATGGCTTCTGTAGTCGGCGTTCCACTCTGAAAAGCCCTCATACCATGGAACAATGCCCTTGCCTCGTGTTCTTCCCGGGTGTTCAGGATTTCCCAGGGCGCGCGTAAGCTCGTCGTTCTCTCTGTTGGGTGTGAACACTCCCTTTCGAGCATCTTCTATTGCTTGAAGTAACTTATCTTCGGCTCCTTTTAGACTTGCCTTCTTTGAAACCAGACCTGTCTTCGGGTCCAACGGCCCCCATGCGCATAGAACCAAGTTCTGCACCTGGGGGGCCAACTCCTAGTAACTGGAGTGACCTCTGCATCCAGCATCTCTTGCTCAGGCTTATCCCACTTAGGCACCGCGTAGCCACCTGGCCCCAGCCTATGGAACTGCTCTTTTTTTGCGGCATTGGCCTTGTTTTTTCTCGACCGTTCCTTAAATAATTCTGATTCCTTGAATTTCACGAAAGCGGGCCAGTGTTCTCTTTGCTTCTCTAGTGTTCCCTTGAATTCTGGAGTCTTCTTTCCTCCTTCAACGTACTTGGCCCATATATTTTTCTTCTGGGTGTTGAATGCCATTGCCATCTTCCTAAGAGCAGCGTCCTTTACTTTCTGCACATCTGCTTCAGTGAAATGATCTGGTAGGGTGAAATGTTCCATGAGAGATTCCCAAAGCGTTTTTTGCTCTATCGTCGACCCAAGTAAGATATGGACGTTTCTTTGTTGGCTCTTTCCATTCTTGAATGGAGATCGGGAGTTGGTCCCTCACGAGAACTCCGCACTGACGAATGAACTTGTCCGCAATGTTCTTAGGCGTGCTTGGTTCGCCACTAGTTTTGATGGCATCGATGTTGTACTTTACACCCTCCTTCAACTTTTTGCCCGGGCCTCGCACTGTCCTGCTGCATGTAGAAGCAGATTTGCTCGATCCGGAGGGCTGAAAGAAGAAAGATCGATTCATTAATATATCTTCAAATCAAAACAAACATGTGATGATCACCAGATGCCTACTTATATAAATATACCTCACCACGGCCCTCTGTTATTTCAAGATCAACATTTTCGGCGTCATCATCATAATCATTTTCGGCGTCATCATAATAACAGTTCATGACTTCATCAATTCGGTCGTCGCGATCGAATATCATATCATCACCCTCCCCAGTATTGTTCAGATATTGGGAGTCGTCATCATCTTTATTCTGATCATCTGGCATGCGAGGGGAGCATATGATCTCGAACAGGGCCTCTTCTCCCTCTCTGCCGATATTGTCCGCCATGGATTTTATTTAACTAATCCAGAAGAAATATAAAATAATTTAGTATTCAAATTACAATGCATGCATGCAATCAATAAGGAAAAACTGAATCATAGTACATAATATGCATCATCTCGAATAATATACAATCTCGAATACATCTTCTCGAATAATATATAATCTCGAATACATCGTCTCGAATATTATATATCGAATACATCACTAGCTAGCTAGCTAATAAAGATCGAATACTGCAGAAGAATCTAGGCCACTCGCGGTTCCTGAGGCGCGGGCGGTGGACACCCAAAGAGAAGGAACCATCACAGGATCATAGTTCCGGTCATCTCCCCAAAGAACCTGCCAGGTATTGGAGAACCTGACGTACATAGCAGTGATGTCTACTACACAACCTTCTTCTTGTAGACGTTGTTGAGCCTCCAAGTGCAGAGGTTTGTAGGACAGTAGCAAATTTCGCTCAAGTGGACGACCTAAGGTTTATCAATCCGTGGGAGGCATAGGATGAAGATGGTCTCTCTCAAGCAACCCTGCAACCAAATTAAAAAGAGTCTCTTGTGTCCCCAACACACCCAATACAATGGTAAATTGTATAGGTGCACTAGTTCGGCGAAGAGATGGTGATACAAGTGCAATATGGATGGTAGATATAGGTTTTTGTAATCTGAAAATATAAAAACAGCAAGGTAACAAGTGGTAAAAGTGAGCGTAAACGGTATTGCAATGCTAGGAAACAAGGCCTAGGGTTCATACTTTCACTAGTGCAAGTTCTCTCAACAATAATAACATAATTGGATCATATAATGATCCCTCCACATGCAACAAAGAGTCACTCCAAGGTCACTAATAGCAAAGAACAAACGAAAAGATTATTGTAGGGTACGAAACCACCTCAAAGTTATTCTTTCCGATCAATCCATTGGGCTATTCCTATAAGTGTCACAAACAGCCCTAGAGTTCGTAGTAAAATAACACCTTAAGAAACACATCAACCAAAACCCTAATGTCACCTAGATACTCCAATGTCACCTCAAGTATCCGTGGGTATGATTATACGATATGCATCACACAATCTCAGATTCATCTATTCAACCAACACATAGAACCTCAAAGAGTGCCCCAAAGTTTCTACCGGAGAGTCAAGACGAAAACGTGTGCCAACCCCTATGCATAGGTTCATGGGCGGAACCAGCAAGTTGATCACCAAAACATACATCAAGTGGATCAATAGAATACCCCATTGTCACCACGGGTATCCCACGCAAGACATACATCAAGTGTTCTCCAATCCTTAAAGACTCAATCCGATAAGATAACTTCAAAGGGAAAACTCAATCCATTACAAGAGAGAAAAGGGGGAGAAACATCATAAGATCCAACTATAATAGCAAAGCTCGCGATACATCAAGATCGTATCACCTCAAGAACACGAGAGAGAGAGAGAGAGAGAGAGAGAGAGAGAGAGAGATCAAACACATAGCTACTGGTACATACCCTCAGCCCCGAGGGTGAACTACTCCCTCCTCGTCATGGAGAGTGCCGGGATGATGAAGATGGCCACCGGTGAGGGATCCCCCCTCCGGCAGGGTGCCGGAACAGGGCCCCAATTGGTTTTTGGTGGCTACAGAGGCTTGCGGCAGCGGGAGTCCCGATCTCTTCTGTTCCCCGATGGTTTTAGGGTATATGGAGATATATAGGCGAAAGAATTCGGTAAGGGGAGCCACGAGGGGCCCACGAGGGTGGAGGGCGCGCCCAGGGGTGTGGGCGCGCCCCCTGCCTCGTGCTCTCCTCGTTGATCCCCTGACGTGCACTCCAAGTCTCCTGGATTGCTTTCTTTCCAAAAATAACTTCTCCCGAAGTTTCATTCCGTTTGGACTCCGTTTGATATTCCTTTTCTTCCAAGCACTGAAACAAGGGAAAAAACTGGAACTGGCACTGGGCTCTGGGTTAATAGGTTAGTCCCAAAAATAATATAAAAGTGTAAAATAAAGCCCATAAACATCCAAAACAGATAATATAATAGCATGGAACAATCAAAAATTATAGATACGTTGGAGACGTATCAGCATCCCCAAGCTTAATTCTTGCTCGTCCTCCAGTAGGTAAATGATAAAAATAGAATTTTTGATGTGGAATGCTACCTAGCATATTTCTCAATGTAATTTTCTTTATTGTGGCAAGAATATTCAGATCCATATGATTCAAAACAAAAGTTTAATATTGACATAAAAAATAATACTTCAAGCATACTAACAAAGCAATCATGTCTTCTCAAAATAACATGGCAAAAGCAAGCTATCCCTACAAAATCATATAGTCTGGCTATGCTCTACCTTCATCACACAAAATATTTAAATCATGCACAACCCCGATGACAAGCCAAGCAATTGTTTCATACTTTTGATGTTCTCAAACTTTTTCAATCTTCACGCAATACATGAGCGTGAGCCATGTACATAGCAGTATAGGTGAAATAGAATGGTGGTTATGGAGAAGACAAAAAGGAGAAGATAGTCTCACATCAACTAGGCGTATCGACGGGCTATGGAGATGCCCATCGATAGATATCAATGTGAGTGAGTAGGGATTGCCATGCAACGGATGCACTAGAGCTATAAGTGTATGAAAGCTCAACAAAAGAAACTAAGTGGGTGTGCATCCAACTCGCTTTCTCACGAAGACCTAGGGCATTTTGAGGAAGCCCATCATTGGAATATACAAGCCAAGTTCTATAATGAAAATTCCCACTAGTATATGAAAGTGACAACATAAGAGACTCTCTATCATGAGGATCGTGGTGCTACTTTGAAGCACAAGTGTGGTAAAAGGATAGTAGCATTGCCCCTTCTCTCTTTTTCTCTCTTTTTTATTATTTTATTTTTTTATTTGGGCCTTTTTTCTTTTTTTTATGGACTCTTTTTTTTCGCCCTCTTTTTTTTTATTTTTCGTCCGGAGTCTCATCCCGACTTGTGGGGGAATCATAGTCTCCATCATCCTTTCCTCACTGGGACAATGCTCTAATAATGATGATCATCACACTTTTATTTACTTACAACTCGATACTTAGAACAAGATATGACTCTATATGAATGCCTCCGGCGGTGTACCGGGATGTGCAATGACTCATGAGTGACATGTATGAAAATAATGAACGATGGCTTTGACACAAATACGATGTCAACTACATGATCATGCAAAGCAATATGACAATGATGGAGCGTGTCATAATAAACGGAACGGTGGAAAGTTGCATGGCAATATATCTCGGAATGGCTATGGAAATGCCATAATAGCTAGGTATGGTGCCTGTTTTGAGGAAGGTAATGGTGGGTGTATGGTACCGGCGAAAGTTGCGCGGCACAAGAGAGGCTAACAATGGTGGAAGGGTGAGAGTGCGTATAATCCATGGACTCAACATTAGTCATAAAGAACTCACATACTTATTGCAAAAATCTATTAGTTATTGAAACAAAGTACTACGCGCATGCTCCTAGGGGGATAGATTGGTAGGAAAAGACCATCGCTCGTCCCCGACCACCACTCATAAGGAAGACAATCAATAAATAAATCATGCTCCGACTTCATCACATAACGGTTCACCATACGTGCATGCTACGGGAATCACAAACTTTAACACAAGTATCTCTCAAATTCACAACTACTCAACTAGCATGACTCTAGTATCACCATCTTCATATCTCAAAACAATCATAATGAATCAAACTTCTCATAGTATTCAATGCACTTTATATGAAAGTTTTTATTATATCCCTCTTGGATGCCCATCATATTAGGACTAAATTCATAACCAAAGCAAATTACCATGCTGTTCTAAGGACTCTCAAAATAATATAAGCGAAGCACGAGAGTTCATCTATTTCTTCAAAATAAAACTACCGCCGTGCTCTAAAAAGATATAAGTGAAGCACTAGAGCAAACGACAAACTACTCCGAAAGATATAAGTGAAGATCAATGAGTAGCCGAATAATTATGTAACTATGTGAAGACTCTAACATTTAAGAATTTCAGGTCTTGGTATTTTATTCAAACAGCAAGCAGAACAAAAGAAAATAAAATGACATTTCAAGGATAGCACTCATCATGTGAAGAAGCAAAAACTTAGGCTCAACCGATACTAACTGATAATTGTTGAAGAAGAAAGGTGGGATGCCTACCGGGGCATCCCCAAGCTTAGATGCTTGAGACTTCTTGAAATATTATCTTGGGATGCCTTGGGCATCCCCAATCTTTAGCTTTTGTGTCTCCTTAATTCCTCTCATATCACGGTCTCCCTAAATCTCAAAAGATTCATCCACACAAAACTCAACAAGGACTCGTGAGATAAGTTAGTATAAACCAATGCAAAAACCATATCATACTCTACTGTAGCAAATCACTAAAATTATTATTCAACATTGCATACTAAATGCTTCTGCATATTTAATAGTCCTATCCTCAAATAGAATCATTAAACAAGCAAACATATGCAAACAGTGCAAACATAACAGCAATCTGCCTAAACAGGACAGTTTGTAAAGAATGTAGCAAGATCCATACTTCCCTAGCTCCAAAAATTATGAACGAAAATTCCCACTGTAGTAAATTTATCAGAGCTTATTATGCAAAAGGTTTCAACATTTTATCACATTCTGACTTTTCTAGGGAATTTTTGCAACAGCGGTAAACTTTCTGTTTTGAAACAGCAACATGTATACTTGCAAAATAAGCATGGTAAAGGATATCCTTGACATTTTTATTGAAACTAGAGATGCAAAACACTATTATAAATAACAGCAAGCAAAAACTAACAAAATAAAATGACGCTCCAAGCAAAACACATATCATGTGGTGAATAAAAATATAGCTCCAAGTAAAGTTACCGATGAACGAAGACGAAAGAGGGGATGCCATCCGGGGCGTCCCCAAGCTTAGGCTCTTGGTTATCCTTGAATATTACCTTGGGGTGCCTTGGGCATCCCCAGGCTTAGGCTATTGCCACTCCTTATTCCATAGTCCATCGAATCTTTACCCAAAACTTGAAAACTTCACAACACAAAACTTAACAGAAAATCTCGTGAGCTCTGTTGCCGAAAGAAAACAAAACACCACTTCAAGGTATTGTAATGAACTCATTCTTAATTTTTATTGGTGTTAAATATACTGTATTACAACTTCTCTATGGTTTATAAACTATTTTACTAGCCATAGATTCATCAAAATAAGCAAACAACACATAGAAAACAGAATCTGTCAAAAACAGAACAGTCTGTAGTAATCTGTATCAAACGTATACTTCTGTAACTCCAAAAATTCTAAAGAAACAGGTGGGCCTGAGGAATTTGTCTAGTAATCATCTGAAAAAAGAATCAACTAAATAGCACTCTCCAGTAAAAAAATTTAGCTAATCTCGTGAGCGCTAAAGTTTCTGTTTTTTACAGCATGATCATAAAGACTTCACCCAAGTCTTCACAAAGGTTCTATTTGGCACAAACACTAATTAAAACACAAAACCACATCTAAACAGAATCTGGATGGATTATTTATTACTAAACAGAACCAAAAAGCAATAAACTAAAATAAAATTGGGTTGCCTCCCAACAAGCGCTAACGTTTAACGCCCCTAGCTAGGCATGATGATTTCAATGATGCTCACATAAAAGATAAGAATTGAAACATAAAGAGAGCATCATGAAGAATATGAGTAGCACATTTAAGTCTAACACACTTCCTATGCATAGGGATTTTGTGAGCAAACAACTTATGGGAACAATAATCAACTAGCATAGGAAGGCAAAACAAGCATAACTTCAAAACTTTAAGCACATAGAGAGGAAACTTGATATTATTGCAATTCCTACAAGTATATACTCCTCCCTCATAATAATTTTCAGTAGCATCATGAATGAATTCAACAATATAACCATCACATAAAGCATTCTTTTCATGATCTACAAGCAAATAATTTTTATTACTCTCCACATAAGCAAATTTATTCTCATGAATAGTAGTGGGAGCAAACTCAACAAAATAACTATCATGTGATTGAATATTAAGATCAAGATGACAAGTTTCATGGTTATCATTATTATTTAAAGTATACGTGTCATCACAATAATCATCATAGATAGGAGGCATGCTTTCATCATGGTAAATTTGCTCATCAAAGCTTGGGGGACAAAAAATATCATCTTCATCAAACATAGCTTCCCCAAGCTTGTGGCTTTGCATATCATTAGCATCATGGATATTCAAGGAATTCATACTAACAACATTGCAATCATGCTCATCATACAAAGATCTAGTGCCAAACATTTTATAGACTTCTTCTTCTAGAACTTTGGCACAATTTTCCTTTCCATCATACTCACGAAAGTTATTAAAAAGATGAAGCGTATGCGGCAAACTCAATTCCATTTTTTTGTAGTTTTCTTTTATAAACTAAACTAGTGATAAAACAAGATACCGAAAGATTCGATTGCAAGATCTAAAGATATACCTTCAAGCACTCACCTCCCCGGCAACGGCGCCAGAAACTGCTTGATGTCTACTACACAACCTTCTTCTTGTAGACGTTGTTGGGCCTCCAAGTGCAGAGGTTTGTAGGACAGTAGCAAATTTCCCTCAAGTGGATGACCTAAGGTTTATCAATCCGTGGGAGGCGTAGGATGAAGATGGTCTCTCTCTAGCAACCATGCAACCAAATAACAAAGAGTCTCTTGTGTCCCTAACACACCCAATACAATGGTAAATTGTATAGGTGCACTAGTTCGGCGAAGAGATGGTGATACAAGTGCAATATGGATGGTAGATATAGGGTTTTGTAATCTGAAAATATAAAAACAGCAAGGTAACAAGTGGTAAAAGTGAGCGTAAACGGTATTGCAATGCTAGGAAACAAGGCCTAGGGTTCATACTTTCACTAGTGCAAGTTCTCTCAACAATAATAACATAATTGAATCATATAATAATCCCTCAACATGCAACAAAGAGTCACTCCAAAGTCACTTATAGCGAAGAACAAACAAAGAGATTATTGTAGGGTACGAGACCACCTCAAAGTTATTCTTTCCGATCAATCCATTGGGCTATTCCTATAAGTGTGACAAACAGCCCTAGAGTTCGTAGTAAAATAACACCTTAAGACACACATCAACCAAAACCCTAATGTCACCTAGATACTCCAATGTCACCTCAAGTATCCGTGGGTATGATTATACGATATGCATCACACAATCTCAGATTCATCTATTCAACCAACACATAGAACCTCAAAGAGTGCCCCAAAGTTTCTACCGGAGAGTCAAGACGAAAACGTGTGCCAACCCCTATGCATAGGTTCATTGGCAGAACCCGCAAGTTGATCACCAAAACATACATCAAGTGGTTCAATAGAATATCCCATTGTCACCATGGGTATCCCACGCAAGACATACATCAAGTGTTCCCCAATCCTTAAAGACACAATCCGATAAGATAACTTCAAAGGGAAAAATCAATCCATTACAAGAGAGTAGAGGGAGAGAAACATCATAAGATCCAACTATAATAGCAAAGCTCGCGATACATCAAGGTCGTATCACCTCAGGAACACAAGAGAGAGAGAGAGAGATCAAACACATAGCTACTGGTACATACCCTCAGCCCCAAGGGTGAACTACTCCCTCCTCGTCATGGAGAGCGCCGGGATGATGAAGATGGCCACCGGTGAGGGAACCCCCTCCGGCAGGGTGCCGGAACAGGGCCCCGACTGGTTTTTGGTGGCTACAGAGGCTTGCGGCGGCGGGACTCCCGATCTCTTCTGTTCCCCGATGGTTTTAGGGTATATGGAGATATATAGGTGAAAGAAGTCGGTAAGGGGAGCCACGAGGGGCCCACGAGGGTGGAGGGCGCGCCCAGGTGGGTGGGTGCGCCCCCCTGCCTCGTGCTCTCCTCGTTGATCCCCTGACGTGCACTCCAAGTCTCCTGGATTGCTTTCTTTCCAAAAATAACTTCTCCGGAAGGTTTCATTCCGTTTGGACTCCGTTTGATATTTCTTTTCTTCGAAATACTGAAACAAGGGAAAAAACAGGAACTGGCACTGGGCTCTGGGTTAATAGGTTAGTCCCAAAAATAATATAAAAGTGCAAAATAAAGCCCATAAACATCCAAAATAGATAATATAATAGCATGGAACAATCAAAAATTATAGATACGTTGGATACGTATCAATCAGCCATGTAGCGACGGACGTGCTCGTCCTCCGCCCTGACACTGCGACGCGCCCCCTTCGGCGGGGCCGGCTCCCTCTGCACTGAACGTGGCCCACGCGAATGCCGCCAAAGGAGATCAAGGTCGACGACGGGACCCGGGGCCGGGTTCCTCACCAAGCGGCGCGCCCCTGAAGGTAGCACCTCCCAGTGCCAGCCCGGTGGAGCCCGGTCCCGGACGTGGGTCCTCTGAAGCAGGACGTCGTCGCGAACGGGTCGACGGCGAGGATGCGGGCCGGGCATCGTCGAAAACAAAACTACTATATGCAAATGTAACATGTTTTAAATTATTGGATTGTGATTTCTTAGATACAAATTCCAAATTTCTATAACTAAAATTATAAGAAACTAAAAAAACATCGATCATCGTCTAACAATTTGAAATTAATCTAATTCATCTAGCTAAAACTAACATTTCTAACTAAAAACAGAAATTCTTCTAAAACTTTGTATATTATAACATTTCTATATACTTTTTGACATTAATCTAATCTAATTAATTAATTCATCTAAAACTTTGTATGAAAAACAGAAAAACAGAAAAAACTAAAAACTAAAAACAGAAAAATTGTGTTTGCGCGCACGCGTGTAGTGTGTGTGTGTGTGCGCGCGCGTGTGTGCAGTAGCTACGGCCGGCGCCGGCGACGCGGTGGCTTTGATCGATTGGAGGGAGGAGAGGGGCTCACAGCGCGCGCGGGCGAGGTCGAGGCGACGGCGACGGCGAGGCGAGGTCGATCCAAAGGCGACGGCGACGGCGAGGCGAGGGGACGGCTACAAGCCGGTGCGGAGTCGACGGGGGCGACGCGGAGTCGACGGGGACGACGCGACGAGGACGGGGGCGGCGTGGAGTCGACGGGGACGGCGCGATAGGGGCGGCAACGGCGCGGGACGGGGCGGCGGCAGAGAGAAGTGGGAGATGAGAAACTGAAATTTTTCGAACTGTTTCTTATATAGGAGGCACCTTTAGTACCGGTTGGTGCCACCAACCGGTACTAAAGGCCTGTTTTGGCCAGGCCAAGCGGCGGGAAGGGCAGGCCTTTAGTACCGGGTGGTGGCACCAACCGGTACTAAAGACCCCCCTTTAGTACCGGTTGGGGCCACGACCCGGTACTAAAGGGTGTGCGCTGCCAGGCGAGGGGCGCAGAAGTTTAGTCCCATCTCACTAGCCGAGGGGCGCTCGCACCTGCTTATAAGCCACGCCGCCGCTGCTGTGTCGAGCTCCTCTCTAAAGCAGGCCTTGTGGGCCTACGTCTGCTACGATGCCTTGTTGGGCCTACTGGTCTAGCGGGCCTCCATCCTGGCCCAAGTAGAATATGGGTTTCTAGTCGTATGCAGGCCGCTGTGGCCCAGTAGGTGGGCTTTTTTTATTTAGTTTTTTTCTTTTTTTTCTTTTCTGCTTTATTTATTTTGTTTTATTTTTTTAGTTGCTTTTTGTTGTATTTAGAGTTTCTCTGTGAATATTTTTGCTTTAGGTACAAAAAATTTACAAACTTTCTGTTAGTGCCGGTAGTTTTCAACTTTGAATTGTTTAAATTTTGAATTTTTTGAAATTTGTGTGAATCACTAGTTTGTGAATAACTTAACTTGAAAAATAGATTTTTTAGTGATTCTTTTTTCTTATGTTTAATATTAGTGTGTTATATCATTATATTCATTTTGGTAATACTTCGGTTATTTAAAAAATGAAATGCCTTTGTAACATATGAGTTTTCGTTCGAAACCCTGATACTTCGAAAGAGATTGTCCATTTTGTACATGAAGTGCATCCAGTTTTTGCCGTAACCCTATCTACTTTTTTGCACATGCTATGTGGGTGAAATTATGATACCATGCCAACTTTCAAGCTTTTCGGAGTTCATTTGAAGTGTTTTTCAATATCAGGGTCATTTAGCTGAAAAAATCAGTAAATGCATGAAAGAATTTGTTTGCACATAAAATTTCTTTGCGTTTCAAATGCCAAAACACATAACTACCCTAACTATTATAGAGATTCCCTCCTGGGTGTGAAACATAGAAGAAAGTTATGATAGTGAAGCCGATCACATCCTAGATCTTTGGGTGTGAAACTTTTTCTTCGCGTGTGTCCCTTTGCACCGTAACCATGGAATATCTTCAGCATTTAACTGGATGCTCGGGTCAATATTCACTGTGAATGGAGCAATTTCATCAAACTTTTCATAATCTTCTGACATGTCTGTCTTGTCATCCACTCCCATGCTGTTTCTCTTCCCAGAAAGAACTATGTGGCGCTTTGGCTCATTGTATGATGCATTCGCTTCCTTATCTTTTCTTTTTCTCGGCTTGGTAGACATGTCCTTCACATAGAAACCTGTGCCACATCATTGGCTAGGACGAATGGTTCGTCTGCATATGCAAGATTGTTGAGATCCACTGTGGTCATTCCGTACTGCGGGTCTTCCGTTACCCCGCCTCATGTCATATTGATCCATTTGCACCGAAACAAAGAGACCTTCAAACCACGTCCATAGTAAAGTTCCCATATGTCCTCTATGTAACCATAATATGTTTCCTTTCCCGTCTTGGTTTCTGCATCAAAGCGGACACCACTGTTTTGGTTGGTGCTCTTCTTTTCTTGGGCGATCGTGTAAAATGTATTCCCATTTATCTCGTACCCTTTGAAAGTCATTATATTCGAAGATGGTAAGTGGGACAGCGAGTACAGGTCATCTTCAATAGCGGCGTCATGCATGGCACGTGTCTGCAACCAGCTGGTGAAAGTCCCCGTTTGTTCACATGTAATCCAGTCATCATACCGCTTCGGGTGTTTGGAGCCTAGAAAATTCTTGTGTTCGTCCATATACGGAGCCACCAAGGCGGAATTCTGTAGAACTGTGTAGTGTGCTTGAGTGAGAGAATGTCCGTCCATACATATTATGTGATTCCCTCCTAGCGTGCCTTTTCCATCCAGTCTGCCCTTATGCCGCGATTCAGGAACACCAATCGGCTTAAGGTCAGGAATAAAGTCAATACAAAACTCAATGACCTCCTGATTTTCATGGCCCTTGGAGATGCTTCCTTCTGGCCTAGCATGGTTATGAACATATTTCTTTAACACTCCCATGAACCTCTCGAAGGGGAACATATTGTGTAGAAATACAGGACCCAAAACGTTAATCTCTTCGCATAGGTGAACTAGGACGTGTGTCATGATGTTGAAGAAGGATGGTGGGAACACCAAATCGAAACTGACAAGACATTGCACCAAATCATTCTCTAACCTTGGTATGATTTCTGGATCGATTACCTTCTGAGAGATTGCATTGAGGAATGCACATAGCTTTACAATGGCTAATCGAATGGTATCTGGTAGAAGCCCCCTCAATGCAACCGGAAGAAGTTGCGTCATAATGACGTGGCAGTCATGAGACTTTAGGTTCTGGAACTTTTCCTCTGCCATATTTATTATTCCCTTTATATTCGACGAGAAGCCAGACGGTACCTTAATACTGAGCAGGCATTCAAAGAAGATTTTCTTCTCTTCTCTGGTAAGAGCGTAGCTGGCATGACCCTGATGTATGCCGTCTTTTCCGTGCATACGTTGCTGCTCCTCCCGTGCCTCCGGTGTATCTTTTGTCTTCCCATACACGCCCAAGAAGCCAAGCAGGGCACGCAAAGATTCTTCGTCACATGCATCACGTCGATTGCGGAGCAGACCTCTAGGTCTTTCCAATAGGGCAGGCCCCAAAATATAGATTTCTTCTTCCACATGGGTGCGCGTCCGTCAGCGTCATTCGGAACAGGTTGTCCGCCAGGACCCTTTCCAAAGACTACCTTCAAATCCTTGACCATATCATGTACATAAGCACCAGTACGGTGGTGAGGCTTCGTTCGGTGATCCGCCTCACCTTTGATATGCTTGCCTTTCTTTCTTATGGGATGCCTGCTCAGAAGAAATCGACGATGTCCCAGGTACACATTCTTCCTACAATTATCCAAATATATACTGTCGGTATCATCCAAATAGTGCGTGCATGCGCGGTATCCCTTGTTTGTCTGTCCTGAAAGGTTACTGAGAGCAGGCCAATCATTGATGGTCACGAACAGCAACGCCTTTAGGTCAAATTCTTCCTGTCCGTGCTCATCCCACGCACGTACACCTTTTCCATTCCACAACTGTAAAAGTTCTTCAACTAATGGCCTTAGGTACACATCAATGTCATTGCCGGGTTGCTTAGGGCCTTGGATGAGCACTGGCATCATAATGAACTTCCGCTTCATGCACAACCAAGGAGGAAGGTTATAAATACATAGAGTCACAGGTCATGTGCTATGGTTGCTGCTCTGCTCCCCAAAAGGATTAATGCCATCTGCGCTTAGACCAAACCATACATTCCTTGCGTCACCTTCAAACTCCTTCATGTACTTTCTCTCGATTTTTCTCCACTGCGACCCGTCAGCGGGTACTCTCAACTTTCCATCTTTCTTATGGTCTTCTTTGTGCCATCGCATCGCCTTGGCATGCTCTTTGTTTTGGACGAAATGTTTCAACCGTGGTAGTATAGGAGCATACCACATCACCTTGGCAGGAATCTTTTTCCTGGGGCGCTCACCCTCGACATCAACAGGGTCATCGCGGCTGATCTTATAGCGCAATGCACCACATACCGGGCACACATTGAAATCCTTGTACTCACCGCGGTAGAGGATGCAGTCATTAGGGCATGCATGTATCTTCTGCACCTCTAACCCTAGAGGGCAGACAGCCTTCTTTGCTTCGTACATACTCTCGGGCAATTCATTGTCCTTTGGAAGCATATTCTTTATCATTGCCAGCAACTTTCCAAATCCCTTGTCAGATACACCATTCTCTGCCTTCCATTGCAGCAATTCCACTGTGGTGCCCAACTTTTTCTTGTCAGCTTCGCAATTCGGGTACAACAATTTCTTGTGATCCTCTAACATGCGCTGTAAGTTGTTCTTCTCCAAATCACTTGCGCGGTTTCTCTTTGCATCGGCAATGGCCTGACCTAGATCATCAGCGGGCTCATCTGATGCCTCTTCTTCAGCTTCTTCCCGCATTGTCGGCTCAGCTTCTTCCCCCATCGTTGTATCATCGTATTCAGGGAACCAATGGCCAGGATAGTTGTCGTCGTCCTCTTCTTCTTCATTGTCTTCCATCATAACCCCTCTTTCTCCGTGCTTGGTCCAAACATTATAGTGGGGCATGAAACCGGACTCAAACATGTGGACGTGAATGGTTTTTAACTTAGAGTAGTTCTGACCATTCTTACATCCAGCACATGGACAAGGCATAAAACCATCCGCCCGCTTGTTTGCCTCAGCCGCAAGCAGAAAAGTATGCATGCCATCAATGAACTGGGGAGAGCATCGGTCATCGTACATCCATTGTTGGCTCATCTTCATTACAGAACACTGAAAAGACCAAATTAATACAAGTTCATACATAAAGTTCATACAACACTTAAATGCAACAAACAAATAACTCTCTAGCTAAAGCATTTAAATGCAACAACAAATGCGATCAAGATCGCAACTAAGGTAACAATTGATCCAACAGCATAATGATACCAAGCCTCACTATCAATGGCATATTTTCTAATCTTTCTAATCTTCAAGCGCATTTCCCCCATCTTGATCTTGTGATCATCGACGACATCGGCAACATGCAACTCCAATTCCATCTTCTCCCCCTCAATTCTTTTCAATTTTTCTTTCAAATACTCGTTTTCTCTTTCAACTAAATTTAGCCTCTCGACAATAGGGTCGGATGGAATTTCCGGTTCACATACCTCCTAGATAAAAATATCTATGTCAACTTGATGGGCATAATTTTTCATAAACACGAAATGCAATAAATTGTTTTAAAAGAGAATATACCACATCTGAATAATAACAAGGACGAGGGCCGGCGGGGACGGATATCAAAACCATGGCACTATGTATAACAAACAATGTACGGGTAAGATAATTATATGAGTAACTATATATCCAAATCACACAAACATCAATTTTTTATATAAAAAATTCATGAACAAGAGGCTCACCACAAGGTGGTGCCGGTGACAGGACGGTGCGGGCGATCGACGGTGGTTACGACGGAGATTTAGAAGGCACTAAGTAAACCACACCTACATATGCAAACTAAGTGTTATTTTGACCTCAAATTGCATATAAATCAAATACTACCACATATAATTCCTCCCAAATTACTAAAACCCACAAATTAATCACTATATAAACCATTGCAAGAGCTAATCTAGCAATGAGAGATGAAAGGACAAAGTTGCTAACCTTTGTGATCATTTGAATGGATGGGGGCCTTCAAATCTTGACAAAATTTGGGCAAAATTTGTGATGAGCTCGAGAGGAAGGGAAGAACAGAGGAGACGGGAAAGGGGGAAGAAGCGAGCTCGGGTGGACGAAGGGTTTATATAGGAGGACCTTTAGTACCGGTTCGTACCATGAACCGGTACTAACGGTGCTGGAGGGGCCCCAGACTGACAACATCCTGCCACCACTCTCTTTAGTACCGGCTCGTGGCACAAACTGGTGCTAAAAGTTTGGCACGAACCGGTACTAATGAGAGTGGCCCGTCTAGCCGTTGGAACCGGCACTAATGGTCACATTAGTGCCGGCTCAAATACAAACCGGTACTAATGATCTGAACATTTGACCCTTTTTCTACTAGTGTGAGTGGGAGGAAAGTAGAACTTGATGAGGTAATTGTACCTGCTCCCTTATTGGAAAGGGATTTTTATTTCTGTGCCCTGGTTCCTTAGCTCTACTCATTCATCCCCACTCTGTTAACTTTTGCTCACTTTTCCCCACTCCCTTGCCCGAAACCCTTAGAATAGGTTATAATGGACGTTGCCGTCGGGTCAATGCCTTTGATCGTTAGCTGACGAGTGGGGCCGCGTATACGTGGGCGCATGCAAGACCACGGTCGTGGGGTAGCACGTGTCCATGGACATGCCTGAAACGTCCCATCATATAGAGAGGGGCAACCACCTCCATCGCCCCTACCATTTTCCCACAAATCCCCTCCCTGCCGCATCGTCTTCCTCTCCCCCACCGGCGTCGTCTCGCTCTCCTCCACTGCCTCCACCACACCGTCTCGCTCTCCCCCACCGCATCCTCTTCCTCACCTTCATCGCCTCCATCTGTCAGATGGCCGACGCTCGTGGCGACGCCGGCGCAGCGGCCGGAGATGTGGTGGAGCTGCAGGGTCAGGGCGCGGTGACCGCGGATGTCGGCGGCGTCCACGGTGGTGCGGGGAAACTCGCAAACACTGCGGATGTGGCGGGCTCCACCTCATCGCTGCAGAAGGTGATGGCGTCGAGCGACACAGTCCATCCTGATACCCCCGATGCGCCGCCTATCATGGAGGAGCAGGTATTTGCACTTGCTTAGCTTGTAGAGTTAGTTGCTCCTTAGTTGCATTGGTTAGATTCTGATTCATACGGTAGTTCAGATGGTTAGAGTGGTTGGTTTGACGGATGGCCGGGTTTTTTTGTATGGGTTGGTGGGATGGGGGTTTTTGGACTAGGGTTTGTTGGATAAATTCTTTGCAAAAATGCTAGATGTTGTGAACTATGATTTTAGGTGCTGCAATGATTGGGTTTTTAGATTTGTTTTTAGATTTGGATAAATTCAGTGCAAAACTGCTAGATGTTGTGAACAGATTGGGGTTTTTAATGCTATGATGCATATTATATTTGTTTTTAGTGCTCATAGATTGGGGTTTTTAATGCTACTCAGATTCGTTGCCTTAGATTGGGTCCCTATTAGATTTGTTTTTGAATGCTACTCAGATTGGGGTTTTGAATGTCATATGCCCAAATGGAATCCATTGATTAAGAAGTTATTTGATTCATTAGTATATAAATTTGTCCACAATATGTAGTTATATTAGCTCTGTTCTTCAATGTGTGTGCATGACCAATGAGCAATGTGTTATTTGAATGTCATATTGGGGTTTTTGATCAATGTGTGTACAAATCTAATACATTGATATACTAGTGATGGATGTGGTTTTTGAATGCATAGAGCTAAGGGGCGCAGAAATAAAAAAAAACCCACTTCTAAAACATTTCTGATATTGGGAGTATATTAGCCCTATGATCAATGTGTCATGTGTGCATATCTAAATTTTCAGTTGGCTACTAGTGATGGATGTAATTGTATATTCAGGAGGATGATGGTTGGGGGAGAAAGAGGAGCTGGCCGACTACGACCTGTACAAGGGGGCGTTTAGTGACGATTCTGAATATGAGGTAAGCCTATCCCTTGTTCATTTAGTTCCTTTGACATGGTGTATATGAATCTATAATGTATTAATGCAATTCATTCATGTGTGCAGTATGATTCTGGAGATGATGTGTACAAGGGCAACGTCACGTCCTTCATAGCCAAGGAGGTGGAGAAGATCAAAGGCCAAGGGAGTTGCTTCCTTCCACAACCGCAAGTTCAAGAAGTGGCACTGCCCCTACTGCACAACCAAGCCAAAGCCAAGGGATGGCCGCTTCGATCACCTTCTATCTCATGCTGAGGATGTAGCGATTCGCAGGGAGGACTACATGATCAGGGGGCAGCATGCCGCCCTCGCGAAGGCCCTGACTCCGGTGTGATGTGATCGATGATGTGATGATGTGAACTAAATGTTTAAGTTTATCTGTTGGGTTACTTTTGGTTTGTTGAACTGAATCTCGTTGGTTATGGTTTGTTGAACTGAATCTCATTGGTTATGCTAGTAATCTGGTTGCTATCTATATTTTTCTGTCCTTAAATTTGCCTGTGGTATATTTGTCTGTCCTGAATCTATGGTTAGTTATGTTTAGATGTTGTGAACTATCATTTTAGGTGCTGCAATGATCACACGTGTTGTGTAGGAAATCAAATGCATGCTCCAAATGAGATCATGTAAACCTTGCCAAACCTGGACAGTACAAATTCAAGAAAATGCAAAAACAAGTAAAACCTTGGCAAACTATCTATGTTTGTGTAGGAGATCATGTGTGCAAAATTTGAAGTGATTTAGAGGAGGTCAAATAAATTTGAATTTGAGAAATGTGCTCCAAATGAGCTCCCAGGCTAGGGTAAGCAGCCCATTTGTAATCAAGTGTAGATTCGAAATGAGCCAAATGAGCCAAATGTTTTTTTATTAACACATATTCACTTTCCATAGTGTAGATTCGAATCTCACTATTTTTTGAATTAATCTTCATATTTTTACATGTTTTGAAAACATATGCTTTAATATAAAAACTATTAAAACACATTTTGAAATATGAAAATGGAAAACTAACTTTAGACCCTTCTTATTCACTTTAAAATAAAGCTTTGGTGATTTTTTTTCAAAAACAGAAGGTAACACTACCTCCTCTCCCTGAACTCTATGAAATCATGTACATGATAGCTCATATGTGTGAAGGTTTTCTCATGAAAATGACCATAGACCAAGTTTATGTTTTTTGTTGGTAACATGTCACATAAGACAACATTGTGCGCAGGTTTTATTTTTTTTGATTTTTTTTAAATTAATGGTGCTCATTTGACCTCGATCGTACCAGTTAGGGTTTTTTCATGAAAATGAGCATAGACCAAGTTTAGTATTTTTCCTCGTTAGTTTGTCTTATAAAACGACGAACGGCGAAGGTTTCATATTTTTTTGATTTTTTTAAATTAGTTATGCTCAGTCAAAGCCTTCGAAACCCCGTTGACCATCTCAAAACCCTCTAAATCCCGCGGGGTTTCGCCTAACCCTAGCTCCCAACGTCAGCCGTCCGATCATACCCTTGTGCCAAGCGACAACCCTCAGATCTGGTCTTCTAGAAGGAATTAGGTGGGCTGGCTGCGTGCAGGCTCCATGCCGTTGGATCACAAGGACGGCTCCGCATCGTTTGATCGTGAGGCGATCTTCAAGAGGCGATCCTATTGGTTGTGCTCGGCTGCTCGCCCACCACTGGCTCCACGAAAAAAACGTTGTTATTGGGCTCAAAAGGAAACCAAGCTCTAGTTGGGCCATCGAATTGCGTCGTTTTTTTTTTGCATCGTTTGCTCTGTTTTTTGTGAACGTGTTGGCTCTGTTTTTTGCATCGTTTACATCGCTTGCTCTGATTTTTGCATCGTTTGACATTGCGTAGCAAATGACCAAATTTTTAAGGGCCAAATTTATTTTTATCATGCAAAATGGCCACAAACTATTCAAAAATTGTCTCTTTTTGTTCATATAATATATATGACCACGGATTCCCACGCGTGCAATTAGCTTCTTTTTCTTCTTCTTTTCAAACTACCATTTCCCACGTGTGTACACTCAGGATGCTGCGGCCGGTTTGAAAACGGGTTACTTCACATTTGACCCCGTTATTGCCATGGCCAAATAACACGTAGCACTATGGCTATTTAAGGCACCCTCTGCCTCTGCCATCCCTCATCCATCTCCCATCCTCTCTGCCATCTGCCCTTCTTGCTCTTCGACCACTTCTCCTTCTTCTAGCACATCCTCAGCCGTGCAGTACACCGACCCAACCTACCACTTACCACCCACCGTGCCGGAGAGGCTCTTCCCTCCTGGAATGTACGTTGAGCGCACACTACCTATGTGGGCAATATCAAGGTGGAGGACCGCAAGGAACTTCACCGAGTTCTTCCTCGCGTCTGGCTACCACCACCTCCTGCGGGGATCTCCAAGGATGTTCCTGTTGGGAATCGTAGCATAATTTAAAATTTTCCTACGGTCACCAAGATGCATCTATGGAGTCTACTAGCAACAAAGGGAAAGGAGTGGATCTACATACCCTTGTAGATCGCGAGCGGAAGCGTTCCAATGAACGTGGATGACGGAGTCGTACTCGCCGTGATCCAAATCACCGATGACCGAGTGCCGAACGGACGGCACCTCCGCGTTCAACACACGTACGGTGCAGCAACGTCTCCTCCTTCTTGATCCAGCAAGGGGGAAGGAGAGGTTGATGGAGATCCAACAGTACGACGGTGTGGTGGTGGATGTAGCGGGTCTCCGGCAGGGCTTCGCCGAGCTTCTGCGAGAGAGAGAGAGAGGTGTTGCAGGGGAGGAGGGAGGCGCCCAAGGCTTAGATGTTGCTGCCCTCCCTTCCCCCCACTATATATAGGGCCAAGGGAGAGGGGGGTGCAGCCTTTCCCCTTCCTCCAAGGAAGGGTGCGGCCAGGGGGAAGTCCTTCCCCCCCAAGGCACCTCGGAGGTGCCTTCCCCCTTTAGGACTCTCCCTTTTCTCTTATCTCTTGCGCATGGGCCTCTTGGGGCTGGTGCCCTTGGCCCATATAGGCCAAGGCGCACCCCTTACAGCCCATGTGGCCCCCCGGGGCTGGTGGACCCCCGGACCCCTTTCGGCACTCCCGGTACAATACCGATAAAGCGCGAAACTTTTCCGGCGACCAAAATAAGACTTCCCATATATAAATCTTTACCTCCGGACCATTCCGGAACCTCTCGTGATGTCCGGGATCTCATCCGGGACTCCGAACAACTTTCGGGTTTCCGCATACATATATCTCTACAACCCTAGCGTCACCGGACCTTAAGTGTGTAGACCCTACGGGTTCGGGAGACATGCAGACATGACCGAGACGCCTCTCCGGTCAATAACCAACAGCGGGATCTGGATACCCATGTTGGCTCCCACATGTTCCACGATGATATCATCGGATGAACCACGGTGTCGAGGATTCAATCAATCCATATGCAATTCCCTTTGTCAATCGGTATGTTACTTGCCCGAGATTCGATCGTCGGTATCCCAATACCTTGTTCAATCTCGTTACCGGCAAGTCACTTTACTCGTACCGCAATGCATGATCCCGTGACTAACGCCTTAGTCACATTGAGCTCATTATGATGATGCATTACCGAGTGGGCCCAGAGATACCTCTCCGTCACATGGAGTGACAAATCCCAGTCTCGATCCGTGCCAACCCAACAGATACTTTCGGAGATACCCGTAATGCACCTTTATAGTCACCCAGTTACGTTGTGACGTTTGGCACACCCAAAGCACTCCTACGGTATCCGGGAGTTGCACGATCTCATGGTCTAAGGAAAAGATACTTGACATTGGAAAAGCTCTAGCAAACGAAACTACACGATCTTTTATGCTATGCTTAGGATTGGGTCTTGTCCATCACATCATTCTCCTAATGATGTGATCCCGTTATCAACGACATCCAATGTCCATGGTCAGGAAACCGTAACCATCTATTGATCAACGAGCTAGTCAACTAGAGGCTCACTAGGGACATGGTGTTGTCTATGTATTCACACATGTATTACGATTTCCGGACAATACAATTATAGCATGAATAATAGACAATTACCATGAACAAATAAATATAATAATAACCATTTATTATTGCCTCTAGGGCATATTTCCAACAGTCTCCCACTTGCACTAGAGTCAATAATCTAGTTCACATCACCATGTCATTAACACTCACTGGTCACATCACCATGTGACCAACATCTAAAGAGTTTACTAGAGTCAACGATCTAGTTCACATCACTATGTGATTATCACTCAATGTGTTCTGGTTTGGTCATGTTATGCTTGTGAGAGAGGTTATTAGTCAACGGGTCTGAACCTTTCAGAACCGTGTGCTTTACGAATATCTGTGTCATCTTGTGGATGCTACCACGCGCTATTTGGAGCCATTTCAAATAATTGCTCTACTATACGAATCCGGTTTACTACTCAGAGTCATCCGGATTAGTGTCAAAGTTCGCATCGACGTAACCCTTTACGACGAACTCCTTTCCACCTCCATAATCGAGAAAATTCCTTAATCCACTAGGTGCTAAGGATAAGTTCGACCGCTGTCATGGATCCTTTCCGGATCACCATTGTACCCTCTTGAACAACTCATGGCAAGGCACACTACATGTGCGGTACACAGCATAGCATGCTATAGAGCCTACGTCTAAAGCATAGGGGACGACCCTCGTCCTTTCTCTATCTTCTGCTATGGTCAGGTCTTGAGTCTCACTGAATACTCACACCTTGTAACACAGCCAAGAACTCCTTCTTTGCTGATCTATTTTGAACTCTTTCAAAATCATGTCAAGGTGTGCTGTCTTTTGAAAGTATCATCAGGCGTCTTGATCTATCTCTATGGATCTTGATGCCCAATATGTAAGCAGCTTTATCCAGGTCTTCCTTTGAAAAATTCCTTTCAAACAACCCTTTATGCTTTCCAGAAATTTTACATCATTTCAGATCAACAATATGTCATTCACATATACTTATCAGAAATGTTGTAGCGCTCCCACTCACTTTATTGTAAATACAAGTTTCTAACAAACTTTGTATAAACCCAAAAACTTTGATCACTCCATCAAAGCGTATATTCTGACTCCGAGGTGCTTGCTCTAATCCATGGAAGGATCGCTGGAGCTAGCATACCTTTTAGCATCCTTAGGATCGACAAAACCTTTCTGATTGTATCACATACAACCTTTCCTTACGAAAACTGGTAAGGAAACTCGTTTTGACATCCATCTGCCAGATTTCATAAATGTAGCTAATGCTAACATGATTCCGACGGACCTAAGCATCGCTACGGATGAGAAAAAACTCATCGTAGTCAACTCCTTGAACTTGTGAAAATACTCTTTGCCACAAGTCGAGCTTCATAGACGGTAACATTACCGTCCATGTCCGTCTTCTTCTTAAAGATCCATTTATCACAATGGCTTGCCGATCGTCGGGCAAGTTCACCAAAGTCCATGCTTTGTTCTGATACATGGATTCTATCTCGGATTTCATGGCCTCGAGCCATTCGTCGGAATATGGGCCCACCATCGCTTCTCCATAGCTCGTAGGTTCATTGTTGTCTAGCAACATGACTTCCAAGACAGGATCACGCATTACTCTGAAGTAGTGCGCATCCTCGTCGTCCTACGAGGTTTGGTAGTGACTTGATCCGAAGTTTCATGATCACTATCATAAGCTTCCACTTCAATTGGTGTAGGTGCCACAGGAACAACTTCCTGTGCCCTGCTACACACTAGTTGAAGCGACGGTTCGATAACCTTATCAAGTCTCCACCATCCTCCCACTCAATTCTTTCGAGAGAAACTTTTCCTCGAGAAAGGACTCATTTGTAGAAGCAATTACTTTTGCTTCCAGATCTGAAATAGGAGGTATACCCAACTGTTTTTGGGTATTCTATGAAGATGCATTTATCCGCTTTGGGTTCGAGCTTATCAACCTGAAACTTTTTCACATAAGCATCGCAGCCCCAAACTTTTAAGAAACGACAACTTAGGTTTCTATAAATGGTGTCGTCTCAACGGAATTGCGTGGTGCCCCTTTTAAAGTGAATGCGGTTGTCTCTAATGCCTAACCCATAAACGATAGTGGTAATTCGATAAGAAAAATCATGGTATGCAACATATCCAATAGGGTGCAGCTATGATGTCCGGACACACCATCACACTATGGTGTTCCAGGCGGTATTAATTGTGAAACACTTTCCACAATGTCTCAATTGTGTGCCAAACTCGTAACTCAGATACTCATCTCTATGATCATATCACAGACATTTTATCCTCTTGTCACGACGATCTTCAACTTCACTCTGAAATTACTTGAACTTCATATTCAGACTTGTGTTTCATCAAGTAAATACACTCAGCATCTACTCAAATCATCTGTGAAGTAAGAACATAACGATATCCACTGCATGCCTCAGCACTCATTGGACTGCATACATCAAAATGTATTACTTCC
Organism: Triticum aestivum; assembly: GCF_018294505.1. NCBI lineage: Eukaryota > Viridiplantae > Streptophyta > Magnoliopsida > Poales > Poaceae > Triticum > Triticum aestivum. The sequence goes on from NC_057814.1 coordinate 117,871,015, forward strand.
AATAAGTTGCTCTCTTGTTCCATCTTACTGAAAACGAGGCCTTTCAGTCATCTTGCCCATGTGGTATGATTTGCATGTCTCAAGTGATTCAAAATCAAGTGAGTCCAAACGATCCATCTGCATGGAGTTTCTTCATGCATATATACCAATAGACATGGTTCGCATGTCTCAATCTTTTCAAAAATGAGTGAGTCCAAAGATCCACCTACATGGAGCTTCTTCATGCGTTCTACACCAATATGACTCAAGTGGCAGTGCCACAAGTATGTGGTACTATCATTACTATCTTATATCTTTTGGCATGAACATGTGTATCACTACGATCGAGATTCATTTTAGGTGCAAGACCATTGAAGGTATTATTCAAATAAACAGAGTAACCATTATTCTCCTTAAATGAATAACCGTTTTGCGGTAAACATAATCCAATCATGTTCAACGCAACACCAAATCTCGATGGTAGAGGGAGCATGCGATGCTTGATCACATCAACCTTGGAAACACTTCCAACACATATCGTCATCTCACCTTTAGCTAGTCTCCATTTATTCCGCAGCTTTTATTTCGAGTTACTAACACTTAGCAACCGAACCAGTATCTAATACCCTGGTGCTGCTAGGAGTACTAGTAAAGTACACATTCATATAACGTATATCCAATATACTTCTGTCGACCTTGCCTGCCTTCTCATCTACCAAGTATCTAGGGTAGTACTGCTTCAGTGACCGTTCCTCTCATTACAGAAGCACTTAGTCTCGGGTTTGGGTTCAACCTTGGGATTCTTCACTAGAGCAGCAAACGACTTGCTGTTTCATGAAGTATCCCTTTTGCCCTTGCCCTTCTTAAACTAGTGGTTTTACTAACCATCAACAATTGATGCTCCTTCTTGATTTCTACTCTCGCGGTGTCAAACATCGCGAATAGCTCAAGGATCATCATGATTATCCTTGATATGTTATAGTTCATCACGAAGCTCTACTAGCTTGGTGGCAGTGACTATGGAGAACTATCACTATCTCATCTGGGAGATTAACTCCCACTCGATTCAAGCGATTGTGGCACTCAGACAATCTGAGCACACGCTCAACGATTGAGCTTTTCTCCCTTAGTTTGCAGGCTTAAGAAACTTGTCAGAGGTCTCATACCTCTTGACGTGGGCACTAGTCTGAAATCCCAATTTCAGTCTTCGGAACATCTCACATGTTCTGCGACGTTTCAGAAACGTCTTTGGTGCCACAATTCTAAACCGCACTGAACTATCACGTAGTCATCAAAACGTGTATGTCAGATGTTTCGTAACATCTACAGACGACGCTGAGGTTCAGCACACCGAGCGGTGCATTAAGGACATAAGCCTTCTGTGCAGCAATGAGGACAATCCTCAGTTTACGGACCCAGTCCGCATAATTGCTACTACCAATTTTCAACTAAATTTTCTCTAGGAACATATCTTAACCAGTAGAACTAAAGCGCAAGCTATGACATAATTTGCAAATACCTTTTTGACTATGTTCATGATAATGAAGTTCATCTGATTATGAACTCCCACTCAGATAGACATCCCTCTAGTCATCTAAGTGAAACATGATCCGAGTTTAACTAGGCCGTGTCCGATCATCACGTGAGACGGACTAGTCAAGATCGGTGAACATCTCCATGTTGATCGTATCTTCTATACGACTCATGCTCGACCTTTCGGTCCTCCGTGTTCCGAGGCCATGTCTGTACATGCTAGGCTCGTCAAGTCAACCTAAGTGTATTGCGTGTGTTCCGAGGCCATGTCTGTACATGCTAGGCTCGTCAACACCCGTTGTATTCGAACGTTAGAATCTATCACACCCGATCATCACGTGGTGCTTCGAAACAACGAACCTTCGCAACGGTGCACAGTTAGGGTGAACACTTTCTTGAAATTATTATAAGGGATCATCTTACTTACTACCGTCGTTCTAAGCAAATAAGATGCAAAAACATGATAAACATCACATGCAATCAAATAGTGACATGATATGGCCAATATCATCATGCTCCTTTGATCTCCATCTTCGGGGCACCATGATCATCTTCGTCACCGGCATGACACCATGATCTCCATCATTGTGTCTTCATGAAGTCGTCACGCCAACGATTACTTCTACTTCTATGGCTAACTCGTTTAGCAACAAAGTAAAGTAATTTACATGGCGTTATTCAATGACACGCAGGTCATACAAAATAATAAAGACAACTCCTATGGCTCCTGCCGGTTGTCATACTCATCGACATGCAAGTCGTGATTCCTATTACAAGAATATGATCAATCTCATACATCACATATATCATTCATCACATCTTCTGGCCATATCACATCACATAGCACTTGCTGCAAAAACAAGTTAGACGTCCTCTAATTGTTGTTGCAAGTTTTTTACGTGGTTTGTAGGTTTCTAGCAAGAACGTTTCTTACCTACGTATGACCACAACGTGATTTGCCAATTTCTATTTACCCTTCATAAGGACCCTTTTCATCGAATCTGTTCCGACTAAAGTAGGAGAGACAGACACCCGCTAGCCACCTTATGCATCTAGTGCATGTCAGTCGGTGGAACCTGTCTCACGTAAGCGTACGTGTAAGGTCGGTCCGGGCCGCTTCATCCTACAATGCCGCCGAAACAAGAAACGACTAGTAGCGGCAAGAAGAATTGGCAAACTCAACGCCCACAACTGCTTTGTGTTCTACTCGTGCATAGTAACTACGCATAGACCTGGCTCATGATGCCACTGTTGGGAATCGTAGCATAATTTAAAATTTTCCTACGCTCACCAAGATGCATCTATGGAGTCTACTAGCAACGAAGGGAAAGGAGTGGATCTACATACCCTTGTAGATCGCGAGCGGAAGCGTTCCAATGAACGTGGATGACGGAGTCGTACTCGCCGTGATCCAAATCACCGATGACCGAGTGCCGAACGGACGGCACCTCCGCGTTCAACACACGTACGGTGCAGCAACGTCTCCTCCTTCTTGATCCAGCAAGGGGGAAGGAGAGGTTGATGGAGATCCAACAGCACGACGGCGTGGTGGTGGATGTAGCGGGTCTCCGGCAGGGCTTCGTCGAGCTTCTGCGAGAGAGAGAGAGGTGTTGCAGGGGAGGAGGGAGGCGCCCAAGGCTTAGATGTTGCTGCCCTCCCTTCCCCCCACTATATATAGGGCCAAGGGAGAGGGGGGGCGCAGCCTTGCCCCTTCCTCCAAGGAAGGGTGCGGCCAGGGGGAAGTCCTTCCCCCCCAAGGCACCTCGGAGGTGCCTTCCCCCTTTAGGACTCTCCCTTTTCTCATATCTCTTGCGCATGGGCTTCTTGGGGCTGGTTCCCTTGGCCCATATAGGCCAAGGCTCACCCCTTACAGCCCATGTGGCCCCCCGGGGCTGGTGGACCCCCTTGGTGGACCCCCGGACCCCTTTCGGCACTCCCGGTACAATACCGATAAAGCGCGAAACTTTTCCGGCGACCAAAATAAGACTTCCCATATATAAATCTTTACCTCCGGACCATTCCGGAACCTCTCGTGATGTCCGGGATCTCATCCGGGACTCCGAACAACTTTCGGGTTTCCGCATACATATATCTCTACAACCCTAGCGTCACCGGACCTTAAGTGTGTAGACCCTACGGGTTCGGGAGACATGCAGACATGACCGAGACGCCTCTCCGGTCAATAACCAACAGCGGGATCTGGATACCCATGTTGGCTCCCACATGTTCCACGATGATATCATCGGATGAACCACGGTGTCGAGGATTCAATCAATCCGTATGCAATTCCCTTTGTCAATCGGTATGTTACTTGCCCGAGATTCGATCGTCGGTATCCCAATACCTTGTTCAATCTCGTTACCGGCAAGTCTCTTTACTCGTACCGCAATGCATGATCCCGTGACTAACGCCTTAGTCACATTGAGCTCATTATGATGATGCATTACCGAGTGGGCCCAGAGATACCTCTCCGTCACACGGAGTGACAAATCCCAGTCTCGATCCGTGCCAACCCAACAGACACTTTCGGAGATACCCGTAATGCACCTTTATAGTCACCCAGTTACGTTGTGACGTTTGGCACACCCAAAGCACTCCTACGGTATCCGGGAGTTGCACGATCTCATGGTCTAAGGAAAAGATACTTGACATTGGAAAAGCTCTAGCAAACGAAACTACACGATCTTTTATGCTATGCTTAGGATTGGGTCTTGTCCATCACATCATTCTCCTAATGATGTGATCCCGTTATCAACGACATCCAATGTCCATGGTCAGGAAATCGTAACCATCTATTGATCAACGAGCTAGTCAACTAGAGGCTCACTAGGGACATGGTGTTGTCTATGTATTCACACATGTATTACGATTTCCGGACAATACAATTATAGCATGAATAATAGACAATTACCATGAACAAAGAAATATAATAATAACCATTTATTATTGCCTCTAGGGCATATTTCCAACAGTTCCGTGTAGAGGAGGTCATCCAAAACGGGGTGGTGGTTTCTCTCCTTGCCCACTTCACCAACACATTCGACGCCTTCTACCTCCTCAGCCGGGTGTTTTGGTGTGGCTGCGAGTTCATCGCTTTCACTACCCACAACATGTTCACGGAGTACACCAACATCTTCCCCACCGCGTCCCGCATGCACACTCTTCTGTACCCCATCGACAACGCCCCGGAGGAGCAGTGAAGGGCGCCCAGAGGAGGAGCGAGGTGGAGAAGGCGGCGTCTAGGGTTCTAAACCCTCTATGTATTTATTTATTTTGAGTCTATGTTATGTTAAGCTGTAATTGAACTATGTTGGAGATGCTATGGGCTCGTTGTCCCTTTTATCAAGTTCTATTATTAAGTTTTCTATCTATTCTATTATGAAGTTCTTCCTAGTTTCAACTATGTGATCGTGCTATGGGCTTGTTGGCCCTATCTACATGTTTGTTGATTGTTTTCTTAGAGAGCTCGATTTGTTAGTAACCAACTAGTGCATGCAGCCAAACGAACCCTTCTTTTTTTACACAAGCCACAAATATGTAGCCACCTAGCTAGTGCATGCAGCCACAACATATTTGTTCAATTTATTTGTCGTAGCAAAACGATTGCATATGCGAGTGGATCGAAAATATTGCAACTGATCGTAAAAAACGATGCTTTAAATCGAGGAGACAAGCATGCGAGAAGAGAGGAACCAGTGGCAGCGACCGTCGCTGCATCCGTGGCGGCTGGCGTGCACGAAAGCGGCTCGGTCAGTGCATCGTGGCGGCACGCATCAGCGCATGCAGGCTCGGTCGGCGCATCGATGCAGGCAGGCAGGCTTGTTGGGTGCATGCATAGCAGGCTTCTGTCGTGGCGGCGCGCGCATGCGTTTTAACGCAAGGGACAGCCCAACGAAACCACGACCCAACGGTCTAACAGCTACACCCCCAACGCGGTCCCACTCGTCAGAGTTAACGGTCAAAGCACTGACCCGACGGCGACGTCCGTTGTGACCTCTTCTGAGGGTTTCGGGAAAGGGAGTGGGGAAAAGTGAGCAAAAGTCAAGAGCGTGGGGACGAATGAGTAGAGCTAAGGAACCTGGGGCACAGATGTAAAAATCCCTATTGGAAAGTAGATCATCACAGAAATCAGTTCCAGTGATGCCTACACCAATTAGTGAGGAAGCTAATGATGATGATCATGAAACTTTAGATCAAGTTACTGCCGAACCTCCTAGGTCAACCAGAGTACGTTCCGCACCACGGTGGTACGGTAATCCTTTTCTAGAGGTCGTGTTACTAGACCATGATGAACCTACGAACTATGAGGAAGCGATGATGAGCCCAGATTCCACGAAATGGCTTAACGCCATGAAATCTGAGATAGGATCCATGTATGAGAACAAAGTATGGACTTTGATTGACTTGCCAGATGATCGGCGAGCCATTGAGAATAAATGGATCTTCAAGAGGAAGACGGACGTTGATAGTAGTATTACTATCTACAAAGTTTGAATTGTCGCAAAAAGGTTTTCGACAAGTTCAAGGTGTTGACTACGATAAGATTTTCTCACTCGTAGCGATGCTTAAGTCTGTCCAAATCATGTTATAAATTTCCACATTTTATGAAATCTGGCAAATGGATGTCAAAATTGCATTCCTTAATGGATTTATTAAAGAAGAGTTGTATATGATGCAACCAGAAGGTTTTCTCAATCCTAAAGGTGCTAACAAAGTGTGCAAGCTCCAGCGATCCATCTATGGACTGGAGCAAGCAACTTGGAGTTGGAATATACGCTTTGATGAGTTGATCAAAGCATATAGTTTTATACAGACTTGCGGTGAAGCCTGTATTTACAAGAAAGTGAGTGGGAGCACTACAGCCTTTCTGATAAATATATGTGAATGACATATTGTTGATCGGAAATGATGTATAATTTTCTGGAAAGAATAAAGGAGTGTTTGAAAGGAGTTTTTCAAAGAAAGACCTCGATGAAGCTGCTTACATCTTGAGCATCAAGATCTATAGAGATAGATCAAGACGCTTGATAAGTTTTTCAATGAGTACATGCCTTGACAAGATTTTGAACTAGTTCAAAATGGAACAGTCAAAGAAGGAGTTCTTGCCTGTGTTGCAAGGTATGAAGTTGAGTAAAGACTCAAAACCCGACCACGGCAGAAAATAGAAAGAGAATGAAAAGTCATTCCCTATGCCTCAGTCATAGGTTCTATAAAGTATGCTATGTTGTGTATCAGACCTATTGTGTACCTCACCATGAGTTTGGCAAGAGGGTACAATAGTGATCCAGGAGTGGATCACTGGACAGCGGTCAAAATTATCCTTAGTGAAATAAGGATATATTTCTCAGTTATGGAGGTGAAAAAAAGTTCGTCGTAAAGAGTTCCGTCGATGCAAGCTTTGACACCGATCTGGATGAATCTGAGTCTCAATCTGGATACATATTGAAAGTGGGAGCAATTAGCTACAGTAGCTCCGTGCAGAGCATTGTAGACATAGAAATTTGCAAAATACATACGGATCTGAATGTGGTAGACCCGTTGACTAAACTTCTCTCACAAGCAAAACATGATCAGACCTTAGTACTCTTTGGGTTTTAATCACATGACGATGTGAACTAGATTATTGACTCTAGTAAACCCTTTGGGTATTGGTCACATGGTGATGTGAACTATTAGTGTTAATCACATGGCGATGTGAACTAGATTATTGACTCCAGTGCAAGTGGGAGACTGAAGGAAATATGCCCTAGAGGCAATAATAAAATTGTTATTTATATTTCCTTATATCATGATAAATGTTTATTATTCATGCTAGAATTGTATTAACCGGAAACTTAGTACATGTGTGAATACATAGACAAACATAGTGTCCCTAGTATGCCTCTACTTGACTAGCTCGTTAATCAAAGATGGTTAAGTTTCCTAGCCATAGACATGTGTTGTCATTTGATGAACGAGATCACATCATTAGAGAATGATGTGATGGACAAGACCCATCCGTTAGCTTGGCATAATGATCATTTAGTTTTATTGCTATTGCTTTCTTCATGACTTATACATGTTCCTTTGACTATGAGATTATGCAAGTCCCGAATACCGGAGGAACACCTTGTGTGCTATCAAACGTCACAACATAACTGGGTGATTATAAAGATGCTCTACATGTGTATCCGAAGGTGTTTGTTGGGTTGGCATAGATCAAGATTAGGATTTGTCACTCCATGTATCGGAGAGGTATCTCTGGGCCCTCTCGATAATGCACATCACTATAAGCCTTGTAAGCATTGTGACTAATGAGTTAGTTGCGGGATGATGCATTACGGAACGAGTAAAGAGACTTGCCGGTAACGAGATTGAACTAGGTATGATGATACCGACGATCGAATCTCGGGCAAGTAACACACCGATGACAAAGGGAACAACGTATGTTGTTATGCGGTTTGACCGACAAAGATCTTCATAGAATATGTAGGAGCCAATATGAGCATCCAGGTTCCGCTATTGGTTATTCACTGGAGATGTGTCTCGTTCATGTCTACATAGTTCTCGAACCCGTATGGTCCGCACGCTTAACGTTCGATGACGATTTGTATTATGAGTTATGTGATTTGATGACCGAAGTTTGTTTGGAGTCCCGGCTGAGATACGGATATGACGAGGAGTCTCGAAATGCTCGATAAGTAATGATTCATATATTGGAAGGCTATATTCGGACCTCGGAAAGGTTTCGAGTGATTCGGGTATTTTTCGGAGTACCGGGGAGTTACGGGAATTCACCGGGAGAAGTAATGGGCCTTATTGTGCTTTAGTGGAGAGAGGGGAGAAGGGCCAAGAGGTGGCGCACGCCTCCCCCCTGCCCAAACCGAATTGGACAAGGGGTGGGGGCGCAGCCCCCCTTCCTTCTCCCTCTCCCTCTCTTTCCTTCTCTCCTACTCCGAATAGGAAAGGGAATCCTACTAGGACTTGGGAGTCCTAGTAGGACTCCCTATGCTTGGCGCGCCCCCTAGGCCGGCCGCCTCCTCCCTCCCTCCTTTATATACGGAGGAGGGGAGCACCCCAAAGGAACTCAAGATTTGTCTTAGCCGTGTGCGGTGCCCCCCTCCACAGTTATACACCTCGGTCATATTATCGTAGTGCTTAGGCAAAGCCCGGCGCCGGTAACGTCATCATCACTGTCATCACGCCGTCGTGCTGACGAAACTCTCCCACGGCCTCAGCTGGATCAAGAGTTCGAGGGACGTCACCGAGCTGTACATGTGCAGATCGCGGAGGTGGTGCGTATGGTAATTGATCGGTTGGATCGCGAAGACGTTCGACTACATCAATCGCGCTACTTATCGCGTCCGCTTCCGGTCTACGAGGGTACGTGGACACACTCTCCCCACTCGTTGCTATGCTTCTCCTAGATAGATCTTGCCTGATCGTAGGCTTTTTTTTAAAATTACTGCGTTCCCCAACAGTGTCATGTTCCAGAATTCAAAAAAATTGTGTAAATGCAAACCTGCATCTTCAGAAGCAGAGCCTCCAAATTGGTCATGTTGAACCATGGAAACTAGGTTCGGTTAGATCTCATATTCTGCAGCTGCAACATCAGTCTGTGCTATCAGTTCACGCATGAAATTGTTGCTAGGACTAGCATAACTCCCAAGATGATGAGCCATAGTAACTTTTTTGGTTTTCCAACTGACAAGACTTGCAAAAAACTTAGACTTTAAACTAAAACTAAAAAAGTAAAAACTCAAACTAGAAATAAAATTTAACAAAAACTCTAAACACAAAGACTAGGAATACTAAACTCCTCCCCCGCAACGACGCCAGCAAAAGGACTAGATATCTCCTTTTTATTGATCCTGTATTGGAACAAGAAAGGGCATCCTGCACCTATCTCCCTAGAGGTGACCCTGGGTATCGAACCCACGACAGGAAGACTCCCTTGAAGCAATGGTCTCTAGCAAGCTTTTGCTAAAGTGTCAATCAAGCTTTTGACCGGATCGGCAAGAAAATTGTGATTCAAACACTACTTATAATAAAAAGAATGTACGAGGATGAGGTCTTAATGCTTACAACCATGTGTTGGTGTTGGGATAAAAAATATATTAGATTGTGCTCGGGAAGTCACCCATCAAGAGGTGCTTACTTCGTATCGGAGTGGAGCATGTGTCCAAATTACATCTTGACCGGCACGAGTCCTGCATCAAGAATCAATTGTCCTACCGAAGGCCGTATCCGTCTTGTGCGGTTGCCCCGATAATTAAGATAATAATATCAGACAAAAGCATTGGGCGTTCAATGACTACACCTCATCAATCCCCAAGGATATGATCCACTTTACCCTACTAAACCTTATTGTCACTGGTGTTCGGTATAACACTTCACGGTCCCCTTGCTCCTAGCCTCACCGGCGCTCGATCTCCATGATCCTGGGTACCTGCAGGGATGAAGATCACGGACAAGACAAGAGATACTTCACGAAACAATATTATTTCACACATACAATACATTGTGTCAAAGACTTCAATTGATCCGTTCACCAAATACCCGGGGTTGCAAGGCTCATGCCTCACCCCATACCTTACCGAACTACTCAAACATGGAGATCAGATCGCAAGAAGAAAATATTGAAGAACACATCTTGGGATTGATTGATTGCAATAATTACAATGGATGCCTTGTGCGATGCACGATTACAAGTATGAACTAGATGAGAGAGGTCTATGGTGGTGGAGATGGCTATGGAGGTGAAAATGGCGGCGGCTAGGGTTTGTGGATGAAGATGGTGATGAACATGTTGTGGCTGTGCTCGACGCTCCGTCTCCTCTCGTTCTATTGACATTTCGATGGGGTCCTCTTAATAAAATTTGTTCAGGTGGATGACCTGCCTTGGTTTCCATGTCGAACGACTGCTCATGTGAGCGCGCGTGGTCACATGGATTGCCATCTTTGGTTCTGGTGGCCTTCCGACGCCTCCTGATGACTTGTTTCTTCTCCATTTTCCTTCCTTTCCTTTCTCGCACGTGATCTCTTCCCTTTTTAGCATTTCCGGTGGAAAAATATCAAACAGAGATTGTGAAATCCTTTGCATTCCTTAGTCACTAGTGGCAATATCGGAGCGAGTATCTCTCTTTAATTGAAATATCTTGGTTTAAACAAGGTTGAAACGAGTGTAAAAACATCACTCCTCAAGGCCCCCGTTGTGCACGAGGCTGCTTTTGCATTACAGAAAACCCATTCAATCGATCGATTCGAGTCTCTCACTAGCATGCACCTGTATGTGTGTTGTGTGATAGTTGTTGAGAAGCCTGCATATGCACGAGTCATGGAAATAGTGCGTGGTAGTGTATGAGGCATGATCGATCGATACAAGTTACTCTCTCTCACTAATTTGTGAGTGGCGGCGAAGACGTATGTGTTGTAGTTGGAATCCCCAATTGTTTGTATGCACGAGTGTGTAGTTGCAAGGAGCCCCTGCGTGTGATAGATAGAGTTGAGAGTATCATGCATCCTTGCACCGAGATAGTTGATGCACTTTATAAACCACACAATCAAATCATTACCCAGGTACATTCATTTGTGTCTTGGGTACATACCAAGGATCAATGGATGGCAATGATGCATGCATGATTGGGCCATTTTTCATCTTGGATCATACAACTGCCGACACCGAGAGTATACCCTCCTTCACTTTAAAAAAGAAGAAGCTTTGGAGGAGTGCTAGATAGCCTAGCATTTTATTATAACCAACACCAGCATGTGATCAATGTGCTAGAGAAGCAATAAAAATTGTTAGCACAGAGCACTTGGTATTCATTGCTCTCATCATTTGTCAGCAACAAATTACCAATTTATTTTCGTGGAGGGAACCACTTCAATTCCCATGTCAGTTTTCCTTTTCGATAAGTACATTAATATTTATTTCCTATAAAATCAGATACAACACATAGATTTACGCTGTATCATGCAAAGTCGACTCGGTTTGGTTTTTAGCGTAGTACTTAGGCAACAACCTCCATTAACTATCTTAGTGATACTTGAATCTCGAATGTGTTCTTTCATGTTACTCCCAAACTAATATGTTTTGTCCATGTGAAATAAGAATATTGTACATCCCTGTTAGCTTGCACCAAGATAGTTGGTGCACTCTAGCCTAAACCACTTCAACTCATTATCCAGGTACATTTATACTTATTTTAGGTACATTAGGAGCATACAACCATAGAGGCTGAGGCTATACCCTTCTTTTTCAAGGAAAAAGAGTTAGTGCAATGCTAGCCCATCTAGCATTTTATTATAACCTACATCATCATGCCATCAATGTGCTAGAGAAACAATATAATTTGTTTGCACATAGCACATGTTATTCATTGCTCTCATCATCTGTCACCAACAAAATTCTAGTTTATTTTTGTCGGGGGAACCGCTTCATTCCCACACTAGTATGGAATTTTCGATAAACTTGTTAATATTTAGTTTTCTAGAAACATCAAACACAACACGTAGATTTATGGCGCATCACGATACTTATGCATCACACAACTTCTACTTGGTTTGGTATTTAGGGCCAGTTCTTTTGCTGGCTTCAAGAATAAGCTGGAATAAAGTACCCCCTACCCATCTTATTCTAGTGACTAGTAGGCTTCTAAAATATAATTTTGGTTGGGCTTCTAGAATAAGCTGGGTAGGAGGTAGCTTATGCTAAAAGCCCAAAAAAGCCACCAAAAGAACTGGCCCTTAGCGTAGTACTAATTCAACCACCTCCATCAACTATCTATAAGCAATACTTGACTCTCAAACATGTTCTTGCATGTTACAATCATAATAAGTTCATGGCATCATGATATGTTGATTTGTTTTAAAAAACATCATGCATCACAACACAAAACACACTTACACAATGTTTACTTGGTCTTTTAGGCAGAGTACAGGTTCAACTACCTCCCTTAACTATATAACCAATACTTGACTCCCAAACATGTTATTGCGTGTTACAATAATAACTTCACGACATCACGACATGTTAATGTTTGTTTTCAGAAACATCGCATAAACACATACATTTACACACCCATCATGTCGCAGATGCACTCATATTGTAGTCATAACTTCATATCATTATGACATGTTGATGTTTGTTTAGAAACATCAAATAGAACACGTAAATTTACATGTGCATCAGGACATAAACACATACACACAACGTCTACTCGGTTCAGTTTTTAGTGGAGAGGAGTAAAAATTCAACCACCTCCCATAACTATATACAAGTGATACTTGACTCTCAAACATATTACCATCATAACTTCATGGCATCACGACATATTAGTGTTTGTTTTTATAAACATCAGATACACCACATAGATTGATAATTGACATGTGCAACACAACGTAGATGCACTCATACTACGTCTACTTGGTTTCGTTTTTAGTGGAGTGGAGGTTCAACCACCCCGCTTAAGATCTAAGCCACAATTGACTCTCAAACACGTTCTTCATGTTACAACCATAACTTCATGGCATCACGACATGTTAATGTTTGTTTTCGGAAACATCAAACACAACACGTCGATTTACACGCGCATAACGACACAGACCCTCACACGACGTCTACTATGTTTGGCCTTTAGTGGAGTACATGTTTGACCACCTTCGTTAAATATCTAAGCAATACCCGACTTTCAAATTCATGTGTATTACAAGTTTACAACATAATAAATTGGAGATAAATTATACGAAGTTCTTTTATGGGCAATGGATTTGAGTGACAAGAAGGAAGTAATATGTTCATCTAATATAGACGATCCTGATCGTGATCTACTAGATCGGACGGACGGGGTGGGGAGGCGTGGAAAGCAGCGTCCAGCGTGCCAGGCCAACCTGCCTTCCAACTTACAAACCCGGGCCCACGCGTCATCCGAACAAAAGCCGAGCGACCAAACCATAGTAGCCTGGTTCGCGGGTCGATGGCGCGATCCACGTCCCGGGGTCGATCGACCCCGATCGAGGGTCGGGGACGATGGCGGGTCGAGCTGGATCGATTGCCGGATCACGACCCCGATAGATGGACGCTGACCCAGATTGAGGTGCACGATTCCAAGAGGCCAGAATGCAAGATTGCTAAAACATGTACTGGGTTCATGGGGATCTGATGCTTGCTTACCAGCCAATCCGCAATCGTACTACTCCGCCGGCTGCAGGCTTGCCGGAGTCCGACCTTCCGTGATCCGCTGCTCGCCTGCCGGAATTCGAGCTGTCCGCCGCTGCTGAGGCATCCCCCATCCCGCACTCCGGTTACCACCATTGGTACGACCTTACGCGAGCGGCAGTTCCGTCGCCGATTAGGAGTTCTTCGAGGCACAAGAATGCTGGGAAGGGTAAACAGGAGTGTGTGCAGGCTGACGGTAGGCTTGGAATTGATCCTTGGCAGACTGGTGGTTTGAAGATGAACAGGACGAACTAGGATTTGGGGATAATTGGTCGACCAGATTGTTTGTGGGAAAGTAATTATGGCAGAAGAATCGCGCCATAGGGGCTACCTTGTGGCCCCATTTTTTCATCTATTTTGTGAAGTAGTATCAGGCGGGATTTCCCACCTCCGCAATACAAGGAAATACATCAATGCAGATCATAATGATCTTTCTTTCCCTCCAACTTCATCGGGATGTATCGTATCGGATCATCCACCCGAAACCCTTTGGATCGCGGTCCGCATCCCCGATTAGCGTCGCGAAGATGTATATCTCTCGTCGAACCACGTTCCGGATGGGTGTCGACCCGCGACCCTCGACCCCGTTCCTCGACCCGGGCGATCCAGATTTCTGGCAACTATGGACCAAACCCCCACTCTCCCCCGACGCCTGCTGCAAAGTCCAGCACAAGAACCACGCGACACCGGCGGCGCACGGGGCCCCGGCTTCCGCCCGCCGCCACCCTCTCCTCTCCTGACCGCGGGGCACTGCTCGGCGTGGACGCGAAAGGGGAGAGCAATGCCGATCGCGCTGGAGAGCGGCGCCCTGTTCGGCCGCGCGGTGCCGGCGGCGTGCGCCGGCTCCTCTTCGGCTGGGCGGGGCAGTAGCAGCCAGGCGGGGGCGGTGCACCTCGATGAGTCGGAGGAGAGCGAGGGCGAGGTGCAGAGCTCGCACAGAGGCCCCTTCGACGCGATGGACGCGCTCCAGGAAGCCCTGCCCCGCAGGTCAGCCCCCCAATCCGCCCGTAAAGGTTGCGCCTTCATCGGCCTTCGTTGGCTAGTTGCGCCGTAATCTTGGTTCGACAGGCTTATTTTGGGGACTCGTGTATGTGTGGATCGTTTGGAAATTATTGCGTTGTCTTTTTTAGGATTCTTTTGATGCTATGGAGCAGTCTTTTTTAGGATTCTTTTGATGCTATGAAGCAGTGCAGGGTGCGGTCATTCAGGTGGAATTTCGGGTGATTCAGTAATGCAGGTGGTTTCTTTTTGGAGAAAGTAGCTGTGCAGGGTGGTCGTTCTGTTACGAAGTATGGGGATTTCTTGGGTGATCTGAGCCTTCTGAGGCCGTGAGGTGGGATATGGGTAAAATACTCTGCATGTGGATCAGAGGAACTGAGCTTAATAGTTTGTCTTAGGAAGTTCAGTTCTTCATCAATTTCATCGGCGCAAGGGTTGCGCAGTGTGATCATCCGTCGCGTACGGACCGTGTTTGGCATTGGGGATCTTTAAGAAAAGTTCTATTATTGGTAGTTAGTACTTACTACTTGGTACTCGAATAATGGTGCCAAACAGAGAATGCCGCTGGGAAGCTTGAAATTTGGTCCAGTTGTAATGGCAGTTTGTTAGTAGCTTTAATCCATCATACTTTAGTTGCCAGCTGTTTCACATGCTTGTAGTAGACTAGTGCTCCGGTTGTTAGTTTTGTAGCCTGCTCTTTTGTAAGCACGCTATGGTTTTCTTTGCATTGACCCAGAGATTACCTCATGCCATGCATAATAACTAAGCATGCTATCTTGCTATATACGCCGCCCAAGACTCCAAAACTTCTGTTGGTTGTGGTTTCCTAAATCTGAAACTGGTATGTATAACCGTTAGTTCCAACTTTCAACACTAGTTTGTTCTGGCTTAATTAAAATAGTAACCAGCAATAAGCAATCAAGCACCGCAGTGCTCTTTTAAGCATCAGCCTAAAAGGGAATCATGTGAAAAAATATATAAGTGCATTGTTTATACATAAACATGAAAACTTTCCGAAGTATCTATCATAAATTCAGCATGTCTTAATATAGAGGTGTAAATGTCAAATCTATTTTCAAATAGAATGAAAATGTTTATCGCTGCAGCTGCACATGATCGTACTAGCTAGAGCAATTCGTTGTTGTGCTATGTTTGTTTCCCCTGAAGCTATTTGTTCATGAACCTTACTTGAGTTTTTATCTTTATAATGTGTAAATCGGCAGTTCTAGCTGTTTTTTTAAGTAGTGTTCTTTCATTACATATGCTGTACACAAGTTTAAGGAGATATAGTTTTTTCTAGTTCAACCAACCTTAACAGAACATGAAGATCCTAGTTTGCTAGGAACTTTTGTATCCACGGCCACAGCTGAAATGCTCATGGTATAAATTTCTATTCACTGGGCATTGTTCAATATCATTGGTATTATCCAGATTAATCTAACTTAGTACTTATTCACATCATAATGAGCTTATTCATAGATTTCAAGAAAAGAAAAGAAAAGATTATACAAGTTGGTTTAACCAATCAGCTAGATGAGAAGAATATATTTTTCTTTAGCTGGTGGGTAACCATGGCACCTTCATGCTTGAATTTTTCGTTCCAGCCAATAATGCATTATCGCCATCGTGCTATCTTACATATTAAGAGTGACTTATTTTAATTTCTATTTATATAGGAGAGAGTCGTCCAAAATCTACAATGCTAAGCCAAGTTCTTTGGCAAGTGCTGGGGATGTTCTGCTCTCACCTCAATCATCAAAAGGGCTTGCTACTCCTGGAAAACCCTCCCCTAAGAAGCGCAAGGGTCCTCTTCCATTTAGTATCAACCAGGATGAGTCGCGGAGCAAAGAGCTGAGCCCTATTGGAGATATCAACAACAGCCCAATGAAGTGCAGGGCCCCATCGTCGCCGGCTGCTGCAAGCAGTTCACCATGCAAGAGTAGGAGCGAAGATGAGCATCGGTGCTGTAACGACATGCCTTGCCATAGCCTGCAGAGAAAATCCAGTGACATGAGTGCCTTTTCTTCTCCACCTGCTGGCCTTCAAACTCAATTCATCTTAGTTTCAATGGTTGGTCACCAAGACGTGGGGGCGTCAACTAATGTGATTTCTCCCAGGGAAAAGCGCAGGAAGAATTAGCAATAGGGTGTATCTGTATTTTCATCTTCAACGACTTGTATCCATTTTAGACTGGGGAATTAGTA
Organism: Triticum aestivum; assembly: GCF_018294505.1. Lineage (NCBI taxonomy): Eukaryota > Viridiplantae > Streptophyta > Magnoliopsida > Poales > Poaceae > Triticum > Triticum aestivum. The sequence continues at coordinate 117,887,929 of NC_057814.1, forward strand.
AGAGTAACTCCAACAGCTCACCTATCTTCAAATTAACCGTCGTTGAAGTTGAGACCAGTTCCGTAAACTGGCCTTAACTTTAGAGAATCCCATAAAAGTGGTATGTTCTCCCTGCAGGTTTACGGGAAGATTATCTTCCCGTTTCTCCTTGGCCGCCGCCTCCACACCCCTGCGGTCCATCTTTCCGTATCTCTAATGTCGGATGGGAATCATATACCAAATGTCCCATGAAGAGCAATTTCGATCATCTGTGCACTGAATCTGATCTCTCTCTCTCTCTCTCTCTCTTCCTTTTTTTAGACTCTCTCTCTCTTTCTTCCTTTCTTTTTTATTCTTTTCTTTTTGTTTCAAAGTTCAACCACCAAAGCTACCGGGCCGGAGGCCCATCCCCATCACGTGCCAGCGCAGCAGGCCGGACGCCTAGCCGAGTGCAACGCTCGTTGTCTTCCTCCTGGAGCGTGCGCGCACACGCATGCACGAGACGAAGCAGCAGAAACGGCAGCATGCACGCATGCGCGATCCCCGCCGCCCCATCGGTCCACGAACCGATTCTGCCACTCGTCCGTCTAAATCCACCTCCAGAAACTGACGCGCCGAATAACGCATTCGTCGCCCGCCCGGCGACCACTCCAAACGTCACCCGCGCCACGCGTACTCCCGGACCTCCCCATAAAAAAACACCAATCGCGCATTTCCCCCATTTATTTCCTTCGCTTCGCAACCTTCCCATGCCAGAGCCAAAACCGCGCCGTATTCCGCCCGCCGTCGCCGGAGGTAACTCTAGCTTCTACTCGTTTTGGCGCACATCCGGCACCCTCTCGCCTCTCGCCATTGCTCGCCTCCCTGACATCTGTTCCCGGACGTTCGCGTAGCCAGGCCACCGTTTCCGCTCGGGACTGACACCACCGTCGCCTGAGGACCGGTCCGGCCATTCCATCCCCGTCGCAGGATTCGCTTGGTTGCCAGGAGGCATGCCATTGGACAGCGACGGAGTTCAGCGGCAACGACACAGCACACCGACGCGGACCTCGACATCACCATCGGCGACATGGCTGGGTAATCAAACCTAAACCTAAACCCATAGTATGCATCTGAGCGATGTCAGGACGTGTTCTTTTGTCTTGAGAAAAGCGATGTCAGGACGTGATGATGGTGATAGTTTTCAAATCCTTTGAGTACATTTTGGGTTCTAGTATATGTTAAATCCAGTCAAAATGGGCAGATCTGATTAATTCCCTTGTAGTTTGAGTTCCATAAAGTTCGTTTGGTGTTAGTTTATTTTTGATATGGCAATCGTATGTTCGGGAATCCACGGGCAAAAAAAAAAGTTTGGAAATCACCCGATTGTCATTTCTACTGTTGGAGAATTAATAATTTCCTAAAATTATTTTATGATCTATTTTATTTGTTAAAACTATTTTTACGTATATTGTTTTGAGTTGATCATTTTGGTGCTGTACGCCTGTACCTAGTCTCATTATATATAACCATAAACCAAATTTGGTGGTTCATTTCCATCTGAAAAAATCCATAGAACTATTTTATGCTATGCTAAATTTATAGTTGGTGTTTAACTATTATTGAAATACATCTCAGTATTTATTTTTTGTTAATTATTACTTTTAAGCATGGCACCTTGTTGCTTGAAATGTCCATGGTCTTATATTATTTAATGTATTGACATGCTATGTTTAGTGTTATGTACTTATGTTCAATCTTGATATGTTTCTAGCCTAGGTATATAATGGGGAATAGTAGTGTCAATAGTATATAATGGGTTATAGTACTGGTCAGTAGCATAATTCATAGTAGAATGGTTAGACTTGTTGGTGAATTGTTGCTTGGCCACGATGAACCTAGACCCTACGAAAAACCTCTCTACTTACCTCTTCATCATGCTACCTCATGACACTCAATTTGTATACGGACGTTATTTGGAATTATATTTGCTAGTTTATTTATATTATTTTATTTGTTATTGCAATGAGTAGGAGATGACATGACCGGGAAGGAGCACCACCTGGAATAGGGAGATGAAGGACTCGTCAACGTAGGCATGCCTCTCTCTTTGATCATGCTTATATATAACTTGCTTTAAATATTGCATCGTATTTTATGGTTTATAAGCATCCATGCTATTTAATCTTGTAGGTAGTGTCAATTGACACTTTAAAGTGATTTGCTTGTCGCTTGTTTCACTTGACGCCGAAGTGTAATTATGTACTAATCATGCATAAAGTAGAAATGCTTAGCCATGCTCAATAATCTATATGTAGTTGCCACTTCGGATGAGTTTCCAGGATCAATGACACTTTGAAACTTACAATTGAGCCCGTCGAGCTAGGACATTGGGCCAGTTGTTGGTTCATCTACTCTGGGCGAAACTTACCAACCAAACACTTATCCATGTGGTAGATGAATCAAGGATTCAAGTAGCAATTGGCTACCCTTCAAAAGCTGAAGAGAGAAATATGCCCCCTACCACATGATGCTTGATAAGTCTTGGATTTTAAGATCGTGAATACGGTAAAATCACACGCTATATGAGTTCTGGCTTAGTCAAGTACTTTAGCCTCAGTTCACTAGTAGAAAAAGGGTCAGCTGTCCCGGTTGGTAAGGGCCTTTTGTCCCGGTTGTTGAACCGATACTAAAGGGTCGTTACTAATGCCCTAGCCCTTTAGTCCCGGTTCTTACACGAACCGGGACAGATGGGCCTCCACGTGGCCGCTGCGGCCAGCCCAGGCAGGAAGGCCTTTGGTCCTGGTTGGTGACACCAACCGGGACCAAAAGGCATCCACGCGTCAGCATTTCAGTGGCTGGGGTTTTTATTTTTTTAAAAGGGGGAGGGTTTAGGGGGTAATTTAGGGTGTGTAACCTAGCTAACAGAGAGAACTGTCCTCTCTTATTTCCGTGCTTGATTTACCAACGCTACTGCTATGCCTAAACATGGCTTAGATTAAAGTGAAGGCAACATGTGGTGCATGTCGAAAGTAATATTAATCCTAACTTGTTCAAGTTTGGATTAGTACTACATTCGACATGCACCACATGCTTGTTGCCTTCACTTCATTCCAATCCATGTTCATTTCACCCACTGATATATAATAACTCTTCATGCCCGCATCATGCATCATCATAATAACAAGTCCTACTAATCATCATCATACAACTTCTACTCGTTATTAATAACAAGTCATACGATCATCATCCTCATAGTCATCGAACCAACCCTACTTAATTGTTCTTAGCACATGATCATCAGTATTAGGTAGGACCTAAATACCCTCTTTAAGGTAAAATAGCATAAAACAATATAGACCCCGACTTTCCATTATGGAGAATGGAGATCATCCTGTCTCCAATTTTTGCGCTTCGCTTGCTTCCAAGAACCTCCTTGCGACTGTCCATACATTTTTTCCGTTCTTTGATTTTCATGTCTCCACTTCTTTTAGAAATCTGGTATGGACAGTTAAGATTCGTAGGATGACCTGGTTGTATGTTCAAAACATCAAGGCTACCATTCTGATACATCAAATGAGGCACACAATCCTCTGGGATTATCTGTTGAAAAACATAGTAATAACTTCATAGTTAGCAATGATGTACTAGTTTTAGAAGTATGCAAAAGATGCACGGATGTCGTAATAGTAAGAAATCTCACCAGGGTATCTCCATAGTAGTTACCATAGTTCAACACGTGCACTAGTGGCACGTATTGACCATAATGTGGAGGAGTTTTACAATAGATATTGTAATTCTCAAGATCAGTACAAAATCCGACCAGATGAGTTTTCTCCTTATAAGTTAACTCAGAGCCATCGGTGTAGTAGGTTCTGTCTACCATGTTCCGCACATTGTTTGAACAATGAAAATAAGCTGTCAACTATTTTGAAATGAACAATATAAATTAGCTAATAACTATGTTTGAGAAACTCACATAGCGGTAGAATTGGAGGCGTATCAACAAGGACCCAAATGTCCATATTGTCTTGCTCGATGTCAGGATCCGTGGTGACAAGCATACCCTCATCAAAACCATACATCTTGCAAAATGCTTCTCAATTTTTGCAACCAAAATGGGTTGCGCTCTCAGAATTATACAGATTTACTTCAAAATCTATATCATGATGGGTCCTTCGGTGAATTTTCTTTGTTTCCATACTTTCATGGTCTTCAAAACCATCCTCTCCAAGACGTAGCGTCTTGCATGGCATGGGATAAGCTAGTCGAATTGTAAAAGATGAGAAGTACACGTTGAAATAGTTGAAGTCATGCTTAATTACGAAAAAATAACACTCGTCGTCGTTGTGTACTGTTTCAACATCGAAGGTCTCCTCCAGCTTAATACTGAAGCGCCGATCTTCGTCCAGGTGAGGCCTGTCACACAGACCTCGGTCGTCGTGGCACCAGTCGCACTCCCACGGGAGACTTTCGTCGTCCGAGTACGACATTTCCTATGTTCATAATTCAAATATTAAATGTCTACAATTAAATATATGTACTAAAAAACCTAAGTTAGATCATTATTATTGATCACGGGTTGACTATCGGTTTGTCGAGTCTTTTCTTGAAAACTCTCAGCTCGCGTGGTGTATACATTCGACCGTTGGTGATGGTCGCTCCTCCTTTCATCCCCGAGTGCATTACACCAAAATGTCTAGCACACGGGAATGAAGGAGAAGCGACCCCCACGACAACAGTCGGGATTCTTCGTCCTCTCATATATATGGTGGAACTCTCCCTCACTGATTCCTCTCAGACATTTGCGACCGTCGGTGATGGTAGCTCCTTTCTTTCGTTCCGGGTGCATTACACCAAATTGTCTAGCACACGGGAACGAAGGAGAAGCTACCCCCACGACAACAGTCGGGATTCTTCGTCCTCTCATATATGGTGGAGACTCAATAGACTTAAAGTCAACTCGAAATATCGTTTAATTATCTTTCTAAAACCGGTTCGTGGCTGGTCTCACCTCGAGGTCGGAGGGGGGTCGGTGACGGGGACGACGGCGGGGATGATGGAGGGGGGCTCCTGGATTTCTGCGAAAACAAAAACCCTATAAGCTGTCAACTAATCATATGCATACGCCTTGCATAGTGCTCTCCAATTTTAGCATTCAAAGTAGGAGTAGTTTTCCAATTTGAGCATTCAATAAGAAAAATCAATTCATAAAATAAAGAAGTATTCAAATTAGGATGCATTCAATTATAAGCAAAACTACATCATCTCCATCCGTCCGTACATCGTCGAATATTATCACTAATACATCTCGAATACTATCATACATATAGCATCGCTAGTACAGCTAGAACCGTAGCGCTCAACGGGTATCGGTGCGGGCAGTGGATACCCAAAGAGAAGGAACCATCACAGGGTAGCACCTCCGCCCCTTGGAAGGTAGCACCTCCCAAAACCAGCCCGGCGGAGCCCAGTCCCGGACATGGCCCCTTTGATCAAGCCAGCCTCCTCCGCCGAGTCGACGACGAGGATGCGGGATTGGCATCGTCGACGTCGATGCGGGAATAATTGCTTCAACTAAAAAAATAAACTAGTTCTATTAATTTTCTTGCTAAAAATAAACTACTTCTATAGTAAAATAAACTAGTTTTATTAAATCAACTAGTTCAATTATTAAGCACTTACTATAAATAGAACAAAGTAGTACTTACTAAAAATAAACTAGTTTAACTAGTTCTATTATTTTTCTAACTAATTCTATTAAACACTTTCTCTTCTTATTCTATGAACAAAATTACAACAGGAAAAAATCATAAAAATTCTATGAACAAGATAAAAAACCTATGAACAAAATTACAACAGAAAAAAATTATAAAAATTCTATGAAAAAAATTGACATATTCTTTGCATATATATGAACACACAAACATTTGCATATTCAACAATAATATCACAAAAAAATCTATGAACAGAAAAAATTCTAACTTTTGCATATTCATTTATGAACAAATTACAACAAGTCAATTAACTACACATCTAAACTACACATCTAAATTAACTACACATCTAAATTAGGAAAATTCATATGAGCTCACTAAGGGGGCGGCGATCGACGAGGAGGCAGGGCACGGGGGCGACGGTGAGGGGCGCGGCCACGGGCGACGAGGAGGCAGGGGGCGGAGGTGAGGGGCACGGCGACGGGCGACGACGAGGCAGGGGGCGCTGGGCGGCGACGATGTCTGGGCGGCGCGAGACGACATCGGAGGCAGGGGCGACGACGGCGAGGCACAGAGGGGCAGCCTGGCGGCGTCGTCGGGGCGGGGAAGACGAACTGAATGAAATTTTCACAAATGCTAGTCATATAGACGAAGCATTGGTCCCGGTTCGTGACAGCAACCGGGACAAATGCGACCTTTAGTCCCGGTTGGTGCCACCAACCGGGACCAAAGGCGACTAAAGGGGGGGGGCATTGGTACCGGTTAGTGCCACGAACCGGTACCAATGCACACCTTTAGTCTTGGTTGGTGCCACCAACCGGGACCAAAGGCCTTGTGCTGCTGCGCCCGCGTCCAAAGTTTAGTCCCACCTCGCTAGTTGAGAGGGGCGCGCAGTGGTTTATAAGCCCCACAGCCGCACCCCTCTCGAGCTCCTCTCCATTGCAGGCTTACGGGCCTAATTGTCACTGCTATGCCTGATGGGCTTACTGGGCCTTCTGCGGGCTTGAATCCTGGCCCATCGATGGGTTTCTAGTCGTATTCAGGCCGTGGTGGCCCAGTAGGTGGCATATTTTTTATTTTTGCCTGTTTTTTGTTTTCTTTTTTGCTTTATTTATTTTGTTTTTTCTACTTACAACAAAAAACTTATTTATTTTATTTTATTTTGTTTCTAATTACTTATTTATTTTACTTTATGATAATTCTTTTTGCTATTAAAGTTTCTAACAAAAAAAGTTCTTTATGAAAATTCTTTTTGCTTTTAATGATTTTGAACAGAAAATACTTCGATAATTTTAGTTGCATCAATTTTATATAATTTTAGTTTTAATAATACTAGAGGTTTCTTATAATGTTTTGAACAGAAAATACTTTGTTAATTTTAGTTTCATAAATTTTATTAAAGTTTATTTTATTTTGTTTCTACTTATATATTTTAATAAAGTTTATATTATTTTGTTTCTAATTAATTATTTATTTTATTTGTTATTTTTCATGCACCATTTTTCATGCATTTACTGATTATTTTGAGCTATAAGACCCTAAAATTGAAAAGCATTTCAAATGAACTCTGAAAAGGTTGAAAGTTGGCATGGTATCATCATTTCATCAACATAGCATGTGCAAGAAAGTTGAGAGGGTTACGGCAAAAACTGGATGCACTTCGTGTACAAAACGGACAATCTCTTTCAAAGTATGAGGATTTCATACGAAAACTCGTCTGTTACAAAGGGATTTCATTTTTTAAAACTTATTTGAACTCCTGACTTTTTTTGTGTTCAAAATGCACCATTCAAAGCCACATCATCAATTTTCAATCCTTTCTAACTTCATTTGTTATTTTTCATGCATTTATTGATTATTTTGAGCTATAAGACCCTGAAATTGAAAAGCATTTCAAATGAACTCTGAAAAGGTTGAAAGTTGGCATGGTATCATCATTTCATCCACATAGTATGTGCAAGAAAGTTGAGAGGGTTACGGTAAAAACTGGTTGCACTTCGTGAACAAAATGGACAATCTCTTTAAAGTATCAGGGTTTCGGATGAAAACTCATGTGTTAAAAAGGGATTTCATTTTCTTGTCTTGATTTTGAATGGTGCATATTCAACAGACAAAAAGTTTGTAAAGATCGCCAACCCCAACATAAAAAAATGAGCATAGATGAGCCTATAGAGAGAATTCAACCTAAATTCATAATAAATTTCTATGAATTTCAAAGAAATTTACTCTGAATTTAGGTCAAATTCCCTGTATGAGGGCATCTATTTTCACTTTGAGAGGAGCTCAACAAGGCAGAGAGGGACGGGCGTATAAACCGGTGTGAGCGCCCTTCGGTTGGCGAGGTGGGACTAAACTCGGACCGCAACGAGGACCAACCCTTTAGTCTCGGTTTGTGCCAGGGGCGAGGCGCATTGGTCTCGGTTCGTGCGTGGTACCGGGACCAAAAGGTCCAGACGAACCGGGACCAATGGCCCACGTGGCCCGGCCGGCCCCCTGGGCTCACGAACCGGGACAGTTGCCTCCTTTGGTCCCGGTTCATAAGCGAACCGGATTAATGGTATTATGAGGGCCGAACCAATGCCCTGTTTTCTACTTATGGGGTGTCCATTTGTCTGATATGGTAACATACACTTAGGTGTTTGCCCCGGTATCTCACATCTTTGGGATTTGGCTAAAAGCCCTTGCCATGGCCTCTCCACTAACACACCAAATTTTGTGTGCTATGGTAGCAATGACTAGTGGCAATAAGAAAAAAATGTATTATGTGGTTAAGTGTATAACCTTTGTAGAGTGTAAAACCGTCTGAATGGCCACATGCAATTAGGGACAACACATGAATCTATTCTGACAACAAGAATCTCAGTATGTTATTGCATCAAACAAAGAGCGTGAGTTGGTCGAGGACCCTCCCTAGGATGAAATATATGCTGGAGATAAAACCATTTTCTCATCCAAAAAGGCTTTTAATAGAACTATTGTGATATTGCAAAAAAAGGATGTTTTGGAAATGAACCATGTAAACTTTCTTTGAAGCTACATGTAACTGATAGGCCTCCTCTCTAGGAGGCATGTTGAGTATGTAATATACTCATGGCAGTACTTTCGTGGTACTTCAGAGTTCTATGAAGGCGAGGGCGTTGACTACGACAAATACGAGGACCCAAAGGAGTGAGGCTATGTGATCTACATTAATTTTCTGTGGCTGAGGAGTCAATACATATTGTATTTTTCAAGGATTTAAACTTCAAGCTAAGCCAAACTATCTTACTTTCTACTGCCATCCTAGTTACCACCAGTATGGCGGCAAATAATTGTGATATTTGCCATAGGTCACCATCAGCTATAGATAAAACTAATACGTGTAAGTGTACAAGGGATAAAACAATCCACAATCAACCATACATGCAAATTTAATCCAAAACAATCATGTATATACCTAAATAACAAAAGAGACATGTATATAACTCAATAACATGAAAATACAAACTCTAACAAGGTAGCATCTAATCTATCTTTAGAGGACGCTTTATTACAGATTTTCGGTCGACTGGCGATTGATTCACGGTGAATCCTATGAGCACTCACGTTGTCACATCCATGCAAGAAAATAAATTATATTTCCATAAATTGTTAAATTTAGCTAATTGTATACAATAGATTTTCTAGTTAGTTCTTGCTAGTAATTTTGCACTTAATTAAATAAAAAGTTTCTTTACTAAGCACACAATTTGCACTTAATTATGTGGCACCCTAACTACACTTTCTACTATAAGCACACTAATTTTCGCTTACATTTGACTAATAATTAGACAACGTTGATCACCTGAGAAATAGTAAGCAACTGTGTGCCTCGGTGTATGAGCAACAAGACATTTGGTGGAGTTTCTGTTTAGTTCAACTTTTGGCTTATATGCCCAAAAAGCCACAACAAAAGCGTACCAAAGCCCAACCAAAGCTAGCCATTGTCTCATACTTTTGGCCAAATCTTGCTATAGTTATGGCGTCAATTACTTCACCATAATTTTTGTGTCTTGACAAACGTAGCTTCAAGACATAGCCCATTTGTTGGCGACTAAGGCAACACCTATCGATGAAGTAGCTAATCCTGTACAAGATCTTTCGACCTCGTAATTTAAATCATACAATACAAATCCATATAAGCAAGAAATCTAAGCCCTAAATTGTAACTTGTTCATCGGACGGGGTAGTATTGCTCCCGGATTCACCCATCAAATTTTGTGTGTTAGGACCTAATTTGTTCTCTCTGTGTATTAGGGACCCGACAATCAATAGTAGGCATCCTACTATCAACACTTCAGTGATGCGACCATCCTCCCCCAACTATTATAGGTAATAGACATATGAGACAACACATTCGAGGCTGGAAGAGAGTTTTTTTGCGGGTGAAAGAGATTTATAGGAAACAAAGATATCAAACATTCAGTCGTAAGGAAGGCAGGTGGACCACAAATGTAACGCCATCACTATCAGTGCTAATTTCTATTGCTAGAGCAAAGAACATGACCAACTTAGATAACAACAATGATAAAATGTGCGATCTCTTCAAGTGTCACGACAACATTAGTCCGAAGATAAAGGAGCCCAGGAACTAAACAAAGGAAGCAGACTCTCAGGTTATCGCAATGAATTTCTAAAACTATTGGCAGCATGTCAATTGAGGTGACTTAATCATAGTTTTTCATAATATACAATCTACCTTGCTTGACACATCTTCACATGAAGTATGAAAAAAAACTAATTCAGAGACTATGTTAATGTCCTCAACCGCTTAATTATATCATGCATCAAAGCGAGCACACACTTTCTAACTTTAAAATTGCAAAACCACAGTTACTGACTACATTCAAGGAAATATGGTTATGTTAAAGTGTTGATAAGGAAAATAACATGTCAACCTTTCTTAAGGGAAAGAGGAGTATGTACATGCTCCTCATTAATTCATTGCCCAAAAATGAAGCCAAACACTTTCCATAAATGCACATAAGTTTTGGAACATATTAGTGGGGATCTAAATGTAAAAAATTGGAAACCTAGCACAAGTGGGTATAGCCATACAATATATTACACCAGTCAGTATTTTACGTTATGGAAAAGCAAACTAATCTCGCCAACAAAGATCATTTCAAGAAATATTTAAATGATTAGATAATGCTAGTGACAACCATAGTATAATTTTTTTGTGAATGAAACATATTCCCTTAGTGGAGGAACAATTAGTAATGTAGTTCAAGTACCATATCCTCAACACATACACTTCGCTAGAGCTAATCTCTAAAGCTCAAGCTAAATAACAACATAAACTACAGTAATAGGAAGGAGAAAAGAGTTAACATGATTAATGTTTATTGGACCACTGGTAGAAATTTTTATACATAAAACTTGAGAAGGAATAATCGAACTTCAAGAAGAGAATAGTTTATAGGGTCAAACTGATCTGATGTGCTGATGTTTTTAAGGAGCGGGGAGACAGAGGGAAGCTGCGGCTATGGGGTGTCTTGGTGTAAGAAAAGGGAGGGTGGTGAGCACAAGTTGGATGCACGGATGTGAATGGATCAGGGGCAATAGAGAGATAAATGTGGGTATGGCCACTGGTTCATTGACTCCACTGGGAATAGGCTCAAGGGAGCGGAGAAAGGACAATGGTGAGTAAGAGACACTCAAGTAAAGGGGGAAAGATGGCTAAGGCACCAATCATGCAGATTCTTCCCGAGGGAGGGAGGTAGTAGTATCTGACGGTAACCATACGAAAATAAAATTGAATGGACATACACAATCAAGGAGTTGGCGGAGCGAGCTCGGGGTTTATTGGCATGTGTAGCCCATCACCAACTCTATTTGAACACACCACTTCTCCTAGAAAGTGGTTATTTTTTCATGAATGTGATGTAGTGTAGGTTTCCGTAGTGAGTTATTAATATATTTTAGAGGTAAACCCTGCTACAAGTCTTTAAAAAGTAATTTTCTCGCACATGTGTGCTTGCACATCATCTAAATTTTTGTAGCCATAGCATTTGCTAGCTAGGTTCAACAAAATTCATTTAATCTGGACAAGACTCACTCTTCCATGCAACATGCATTAGTACATTGATCATTTGTTTACTCAAATGTACTCATGCTTGTATGAATTGCAATATGTTTTAAATCCCACAGAGAAATGGTGGGGTAAATAGCAAAGCAAATCAAAAAATTAACACCCAATAAAAAACACCATCGTGAAAGCCTTTGGACAATCAAACACAAACAAACCTTATTCTTCTCTAAAAAAAGATACAATTGTGATGGTGCGCGTTTATCATAGTTGGTCATGTTTTATGTCATGCATATACGTCCACGATGATTCTATGATAGTATGAAAATAGCCATACATGTGCGGTCATAGATGTGTTCCATGACAATAGTGACTTTTTCATAATGGAAGTGTGTTCTTCCATGATAGAAAATGACACGTCATGAAAGAGTTTTGTCAAGGGTAACCGACACGTGGTAACCACCATAGCAGTCATCGTTAAGCTATCGGGAGTGGGTTTTGGATCTCATACCCGCTAACAACGTGGCCAACTGATGATACTCCATGTTTATGCTTCTTATTCGTCGACGGGTCAATGCGCCAGCTTTGCATTTGAACATCTATCGCCCATACAATGGACGACAAGCACCCATGTTTAATCGACACGTGGCATAAACCAACAGTGGTCCGTTTAATTAAAAAGGTTGGCTCAGTCAAATGCCTGCTTATGGCTCACAAGACTTACTCAAAATTTAGCAGACTGCCAATTGATAGGCCGTCTAACGGCCTGCTTACAGTAGCCCATTTACGGCCCGGGTTCATACGACCCATTAGGAACTATGTGGATTTAGCCCATTACAAACTCATTGATCGTTCATCGTTATGATGACACGTCGATAGTTTTTGTCCACTAACGACCCGTGGTGTCTTTGAACCCGTTTATGGCCTTATGCGACTTTTGACCAGTTAACGTCTCATTGTGTCCTTGGATCCATTTACGGCTCGATGTGTCTTTTGGCCTATCCTATGGTGGATTTAGAAAATTCCTGGCTAGAAGTGTCTTTCATCCTGCTAATGGTGATTTCGACCGGTTTGGGGCCCATGTTATCCTTAGGCCTGTCGGCGTCCCAAGGTTATCATGACCTGTCAAGGCCCATTTATAGTTTGCCTAGTTAGGGCCCACATATGGCTTGGCCCGTAACAACCCACATATGGACTAGCCCATTGACGACCCACATATGGTCTAGCCCATTGACGACCCATGTATGGTGTGGTCTATTGACGACCGACGTATGGTCTGACCTGTTGACGGTCCACCTTTGGTCTGCCCCGATGACGGACCATGTGTGATCTGGCCCATTGATGGCTCACGTACAGTTTGGGATGTTAACGACCCATGTATGATTTTTTGGTTAAGAAAACCTAATGTAGTATGATCTCGCAAAATGCAAGTTATTACATGACATTGAAAATATATCGCCTGTGTTACATCTCCGCATTTCACACATACACCTTGTAGTTCATGGACACGAATCACACAACAGTGAACCAAGCAAGGCAGACTAACCTTTACATGGCAAAAATGACTAATACTAGAGTACACGACAGCTTGCATTAGCAGGGGTTATATTGTAACATTATAAAGATGGTAGCCTATGTAGCACGCGTACAAAAATCTCCCATCTTTCACCATAAGGAGCATGATAAAGAAATAGACAACATGTTGGGGCAACTCCAAATTACCAATGGGTTACAGATTGAGACCACACACGGCTATATTAAACACCGGACATATCTTGTGTATAATTAAAGAAGTAGTTAAACATTGGGTACCTCATATAAACTTACTGGAACATTGTGTGGTGTGCTTCAAATGATTTTTAGGGAGCCTAATGAACTACACAAGAATTTCTTTATGCCATAGTTGAGTTCATATAAATACTTTACAACAAGAAAATCTATTTAGATCAATAGTCAGCTCATTCAGTTGCTGACAAAAAGCAAATATAGTATGCATCAGATAAACAAGCAAATAAAGTATGGCTCGAAGAAACAAGCAATTAAAATGTTGTGTGGCCAACTCTTTCACACCATTGGTATTAAACAGATGGACGCCAAGGTCTAGTCGCTCATAACATCCCTCATTACTGATCACATATGCTTTCTTGGGACCAGAACATACGGGGGCCTCTCACACCGACATAGATCGTGATATGTTGAGAAATCACAGCTCCACTGAAATAAGTAAAGAAATATACAATACATTACACATAGCCAACAGGGATGTCGACTAAGATATGTGATGGCTCGGTGGAGATGTTTAGTCTTGAATATGGCATTTGAAAAGGCGACATTCCTAACACCAAGTAGTAGTTACGCATGTTGCGCCCCTTCCAGTGTGGCTGATGGGCAAGAAAACATAAGGAAAGGTGGAAAAGAAAGATAAAAGTAACAAACCAGGTGGATGCAATGATGGTCGCAAAAATACCCGATGGCAAAATTAGATAGAGCCAACAAGGGGACCATCCACCTCGCCTGCATTGTACAACTCACCACCATATGAGCCACTTTCGATCGACGGCCTACCGATAGTGAAGTGTTCGTGCGACCATACCTGCACGAGAAGAGGCAACCCACAAATCGTTGAGGATTTACTTTTCCTGTTGCAGTCCTTTCTCAGTTCATGGTACGTCGAGCAAAGCACCACACAAACAAAGCTAAGCTAAGGCATTTCTCTGTCAGCATTAACAATGACCTTGGCTATGTGAATCACGCGCTTGTCCATGTTATGGCCATGAGAGCTAACAAACATCACTCAACAGAATAAAAACAGGATGAACACCTCAAGCTGACGACTAACAAGTTCATCACTTGGTTCGTCCACATTACGTTTCATATTGCCCACCTGCCACAAAAAGAACATAACATACATTTCAGACAAAACAAAATCGACACAGATAAAATTGGATAGTGAAAACCTAACGAGATTTGGAAAAATATTGTTATATCTTAAACTGATGGAGTCACTTCAACGTGGGCCATGGTTGTTTTTTTGGATTCTCGTAGCTTTCCTATTTGGGCAGTACAGCCCTCCTGTACTGGTCAACAAGGTCTGTGCGCCAGTCATTAGATGCATCTTGCAGCATGATAACTTCGTGTGGTATGTGTATGACGGTGAGTAGTGAGACATCTTGTAAGGTGATCATAATCTCACCCTGCATGGTAGATGAAACCTGTTGATTTCGGGGCGCCAGTGGTCGGCAAGAGCCGCGGCCATTGATGAGACATAATTGAAGTGCTTCGGTCGAGCAGTTGTGGGCTCAATTATCCATGCTAGTGGAAGAAGGCTAGCTTTTTGACAATCCGGTTGATGAAAAGTTTTTTATAAAAGGGGCGGTTGCCAAAAAGTCATGAAGGGCAAAGAGGGCCTTAAAGAGTGCATGTCCTTCCATCGACGTTCAAACCTCCGTGTTTCTTTGCTGGTGCGGATCCTAAATGTTTTAAATTCTTGCGCCTGCAGTGGTGGTGCTTGTCAATCTCACGGTTCGGTAGCTCATACTGTCCCATGGGAAGTAGCTCTATGGGTATTGCAGTTATGCACAATCATTCTTTTATTGAGCAACCACAATCATCCTTAAGAACAAGAAAAATGCAAGCGATAGAGTAATAAGATTATAAGCTGCTCCAATTAAGAATAATTTGTCTATTATGGTTGATAATCTTGTTACTCTATCATTTACATTCTTGTTCTTAAAAATGATAGTGGTTGCTCAAAAATGATAATGCCTAACGACAATACCCGTAGAGATATTTCTCATGGAATAGTACGAGCAACTCCACCGTGCTATTGACGAGTGCCACTTCTGCACGCGTAAAAAATTTAGAGACATATAAGATGCGCACCAGCAAGGAAAAATGGAGGAAGGATCGTCTATGGATAGACCTGTACACCTGAAGGCACTTTTTGCCTTCCGGTCCTTTTTGGCAACCACCCTTTTTACAAGAAAACGTTTGATCAATCAGGTTGTGAAGAGTTGGCCTTCTTCCACTGGTACGGATGATAGAGGCAGCAGTTGCTTGGCCAAAGCATTTCAACTACGACTAATTGATCCCTGCCACTCTTGCTGACCGCTGGTGTCCCGATGCGATGTGATAGAGGCAGCAGTTGCTTGGCCAAAGCATTTCAACTACGACTAATTGATCCCTGCCACTCTTGCTGACCGCTGGTGTCCCGATGCGATGCTCACCGATTTACCCATAGCAGGGGTAGCCATAACATGCAAGATGCACCTGATAACTGGCACACAGACCTTGTTGACCATTTCAGGAGGAGGGTCATACCTACAACATATCGAAACTACAAAGATCCCAAGAAAAATTGTCGAAGTAAATGGCCACGGGTAGCCTAACCGACTCCCCCTGGCTCTTCGAAAAATTATCAGGCCATTCGAGCCTTCAAGCATACAAAGCATAGGGCCGCCTTCCCCCGGCCGGCTATCCCCAGGGCCGACTCCCAGAAGGCGACCCAGTCTCAGACAACCTCCCCCAAGAAAGATACGAGATAGCCGACTCCAGGAAGCTGGCCCCAAGAGGACCGACTCCCAGAAGCCGGCCATGAAGAAAGCCGACTCCCAGAAGCCGGCCAAGACTGCAACTACTAAGACTGTACCCACATAACGGTGATAGGATGGGGCGTGGCCGCAGTACAGCCCACTACCCCCGAATCCCGGAACAGGCATGGCCACAGGGCGCCGTACGGGCCAGCCATCCCCCGTCTGGCGCGGCACTGTAACCATGTTGGCCCCGACGTCACCCACGACAGGTGCCAGAATGGCCCGCGGGCGGCGGGCCCCTTTGCCAGGGAGACATCTGGAGATGGCCCGGCCTCCTCTAGTCGGCCAGGGATGTGGCCGGCTCCAAACAGCCGGCTACCTCCCTCGCTCGAAGCATGCGCCCTATTAAGGAGACAAGACGAGGTAAGGCTACAGTGAGAGCTCGCAAGGCGGCGACACTGTAGCCATGCTTACCTCGACAAAGCCCTCGTCATCAGAGGCGAGGCAACAGTAACCAGCCGCCGACAAAGCCCCCATGCGGTGGGGCCGGCGTGCCGGCCAAGAAGCCGGCAGCCGGCGGGACCCACCAGTCGGCGGGCCCCAATGACCGGCGGAGAAGCCGGCGAGCATAAACAATGATGGCTGGGACCCGCGCCCAGCCGGATTACCATTGTACCCCTGGGGGGAAGGCCTATATAAACCCCCCGGGACACCCATGCAAAGGGTTGGTCTCATAGAATTACACACACCACATAGAGAGAAAAGGAGAGCTAGCCTTGCCCTTCTTCTCCCTCTAACCCGACAGCTCAAGGAGCACTTGTAGCTACTTGTCTTGATCTAGTGATCATGCGGAGACCCCGCAGAGCAGGACTAGGGGTGTTATCTCCACGGAGAGCCCCGAACCTGGGTAAGATTCGCCGGCGTGCATGTCTTCGCCTCATCCCGTTTCCAGGCACCGGCGACGTCTTACTGGCTCCCACAATGATAAGCCACCCGTTGGCATATGTCGCACCTACCACCCGACATTTGGCGCCCACCGTGGGGCCAGGTGCACCGTCGTCCGGAGACCTGTTCTGGACGGGAACCCTTTTCCTCCCCCGCGAGCGCAGCCAGCCCGCTGCACCCGATGGCGCTTGCCCCGACGTGCCGCAAGGCGTTGACGACGTCTGCGCAGCGAGCTGCCTCGCCGATCTTCTTGGCGAGGCTCACATCTCCGACAAGCCCGCGTCCGACGCAGGCACGGACTACCCCGAGAGTCGCCTCGTCAGCCTCCTCGACCAACTTCACGTCTCCAGCGAGCTTGCTGTAGACTTGGAGTCGGTCGGCTCCACCGACCCGATGCTTATCGACTTTGACACGGCATCGCTCGATGCCTACCCCTCCGACGTGGTAGTCTTCAATGACCCTCTCCCCCGAGCTGACAGCAGCAGCAGCGCTGTCATTGAGGTGCTGGTCATCAGCCATGTCGCCGACTCGGGTAAGAACGCCCACGACGCCCTGCAAGCGGCGATGCATGACTTGTCCGTCCCCATCCCGGCCGACGCCGACGCCGAGACCCTGGAGGCACGCCGCCTCGCCCTCATCGCGGAAGGCCAGAAGATAGCCTCCATGAGACGCCTCACCGAGGCTCACCAGCGCGAAGTCGACCGCGCCGCCTTTGGCACGCCGCCTCATGGCGGGCCGAGCCGAGCCGGCCTCGTCAGGAAGCGCGGCGCGGCCATCACCAGCATGCTGGGGGTAGACTACCCCGTCTACGCCACCCCGCTCGAGAATCTGCGAGCCGCTCAGGCGGCCGCTAAAGAGCTAAATGGGCTGGGGCCTGATGAGCTCCCCTAGATGACAAGGCGAATCCAGCAGCTGATCGACGCGGTCGCAGAACGACACGAAGCCGGCGCCCGCGCTGAGAGTCCTCCCCCACGCCGAGAGCACGCCGCGACATCCCGGTCGCCGACTGCGAGCGGCGCCCGCGCTAGGAAAGACAAGGAGCCGGCTGCTAGCCGCAGCCGGACTCGGATCACCATCAAGCGCGACGCGGAAGGCCGCCCTCGAGCAGTGGAGCGCCAAGGAAATCCGCCTCCCCCCCCGCCTCGAGGGGAGAGATGTCCCACCCCGCCGCCTGTCACGCACCCGACTCTTGGTGGCCGACTAGGCCACCGCGAAGGAGTCGGCGAAAACGACGCCCGCCACCGGATCGACCGCCTAGCTCGATCCCTGGCGCTAGAAGAAGAAGACGATGTCGGCCCGCCATGCTTTGGCCCCCGCATCCGCGACGAGCCCTTCCCCAAAGGGTTCTCGCTCCCCAGAGACACGCCCAAGTACAACGGCTCTGTGAAGCCGGAAGATTGGCTCATCGACTACTCTACTGCTGTCAGCATAGCGAACGGCAACAGGCGCGTAGCCGTGAAGTACGTCCCTCTCATGCTGCAAGGCACGGCACGCACCTGGCTCAACAGCCTCAAGCCCTACAGCGTCAACAGCTGGCTGGACTTCACGGAAGTCTTCGTCCGCAACTTCACCAGCACGTACAAGCGGCCTCCCAAGCCCCGCCAGCTCTCCCTATGCGTCCAAGGGCCCAACGAGTCGACCCGCGACTACCTCACGCGGTGGGCCGAGCTCCGCAACTCCTGCGAGGGGGTGCACGAGGTTCAGGCCATCGAATACTTCACCGCCGGGTGCCGAGAGGGCACCCTCCTCAAGCACCGACTCCTCTGCGACGAGCCGGCTACCCTCGACGAGCTGCTGATCATTGCGGACAAGTATGCCACGGCCGACTCCTCGATGAAGACCGAGCTCCGAGTGGACGCCTCTGGGAAGGTGCTCGCTCCGGCTCCCAAGACGCCGGCTGGCGACTCCAATCGGCGCCCCTACCAGAACGACCACAAGCGCAAGGCCCCTATGCCGCCTTCCACCAGTCGGCAGGTGGCCACAGTCGAAGATGAGCAGCCCGAAGAATGGCCCGCTCCCAAGAAGAAGGGCGGCAGGCCGGCTTGGCAGCCGGCCTTCTCCTACGAGCAGACTCTCGATGCCCCCTACAAGTTCCACAGCGGCGCGAAGCCATCCAACCACACGACCCGAAAGTGCCACTGGCTCACACGGATCTCCAAGGGCGAGGGGCTGGTGCCGCCTCCGCCTCCCGGCCCGCCGCCTCCAGCCCCCTAGCAGCTGGCTGCTCGACCAGCAGTCGGAGCCATTCAAGATGAGTTCCCTGAAGAGCACGCCGCCTACGTCGTCTTTACGAGCCAGGTTGAAGACAAGCGCAGCCGGCGCCGACAGCACCAAGAGGTCAACGCAGTCGCCTCCAGCAACCCCGAGTTCATGCATTGGTCCGAGAAGCCTATCAACTGGAGCCGGGCCGATCACCCAGAGGTGATGCCGTCCCCTGGCTCCTATGCATTAGTACTGGATGTCACCCTCGCAACGGAGAGGCGAGCTGCCCGATTCTCCCGCGTTCTGATTGATGGCAGAAGCAGTATCAACATACTGTACCGCGATACCATGGAGAAGCTGAACCTCAAGGCAAAGCAGCTCATGCCAAGCCGGACCGTGTTCCATGGCATCGTACCCGGCCTGTCCTGTTCCCCGATCGGCAAGATCAAGATGGATGTTCTCTTCGGAGACAAGGATCACTTTCGCCGAGAAGCAATCTGGTTCGAGGTAGTAGATCTGGAGAGCCCTTACCACGCCTTGCTTTGCCGACCTGCTTTGGCCAAGTTCATGGCTGTGCCCCACTATGCCTACCTGAAGATGAAGATGCCGAGCTCGAAGGGGATCATCACTGTAGCCGGCGACTACAAGAAGTCCATCGAGTGCGCTGCAGCCAGCAGTCGGCTGGCCGAGTCCCTCGTAGTGGCAGAAGAGAAGAAGATGCTGGAGCGAGTTGTGGCCATGGCCGGCAAGCAGCCGGCCTTGTCTCCCAACCCCAAGGATTATGATGCGCAGGGCTCCTTCCAGCCGGCCAAGGAGACGAAGAAGATACCTCTGGACCTGGAGAACCCGGAAAGGTTTGCAGTCATTGGTGCAAACCTGGACAGTAAATAGGAAGGCGAGCTCGTCGACTTCCTCCGTGAGAATCGAGACATCTTTGCATGGTCCCCAAAGGACATGCCGGGTGTTCCGAAGGATTTCGCCGAGCACAAATTGCACGTCCGAGCCGACGCGAAGCCGGTCAAGCAGCCCCTCCGCAGACTGTCAGAAGAGAAGCGAAGAATCGTAGGAGAAGAGATAGCCCGGCTCCTCGCCGCCGGCTTTATTATGGAAGTATTTTTCCCAGAGTGGCTTGCCAACCCAGTCTTGGTGTTGAAGAAGAACAACAAATGGCGTATGTGTATAGACTACACTAGCCTCAACAAGGCCTGCCCCAAAGATCCGTTTGCTTTGCCACGGATTGATCAAGTGATAGACTCCACGGCCGGATGCGAGCTGTTGAGTTTTTTGGATGCCTACTCAGGATACCACCAGATCAAGTTGGACCCAGCAGACCGCCTGAAGACTGCCTTCATCACACCATTCGGAGCTTTCTGTTACCTGACTATGACATTCGGCTTGAGGAATGCCGGTGCCACTTTTCAGCGTTGCATGCAGAAATGCCTCCTCAAGCAACTCGGCAGAAATGCCCACGTCTACGTAGACGATATTGTGGTGAAGACAGAGAAGCGCGGCACCCTGCTGGAGGACCTCAAAGAAACATTTGCCAACTTGCGCCGATTCCAGATCAAGCTCAACCCCGAGAAATGCGTGTTCGGAGTACCAGCCGGCCAGCTTCTAGGCTTTCTGGTCTCCGAACGCGGCATTGAGTGCAACCCTATGAAGATCAAGGCCATTGAGAGAATGGAGATTCCCACCAAGTTGCGGGACGTGCAGAAGTTCACTGGGTGCCTGGCCTCCTTAAACCGCTTTATCAGCCGGCTAGGAGAGAAGGCTCTCCCCCTGTACCGACTCATGAAGAAATCCACTCATTTCGTGTGGAATGACCAAGCAGACCAAGCCTTCCATGAGTTGAAGAAGATGCTGACTACTCCACCTGTCCTGGCGGCGCCGACTGAGAAGGAGCCCATGCTCCTCTACATTGCCGCGACTAGCCGAGTGGTCAGTATAGTCGTCGTGGTCCAGCGCCCAGAAGAAGGCCGAGCCTAGCTAGTCCAGAGGCTGGTATATTATCTAAGCGAAGTACTATCCAGCTCAAAGCAAAACTACCCGCACTACCAGAAGATGTGCTATGGAGTGTACTTCACCGCCAAGAAGCTGAAGCCCTACTTTCAAGAGCATCCCATCACGGTCGTATGCACCGCCCCGCTTGCCGAGATCATAGGCAGTCGGGATGCATCCGGCCGGGTGGCTAAATGGGCCATTGCGCTGGCGCCTTACACAATCTTCTACCAGCCCCGCACCGCCATCAAGTCCCAAGCATTGGCCGACTTCCTCGTTGACTGGGCCGAGTCCCAGTACCTACCGCCGGCTCCCGACTCTACCCATTGGCGGATGCACTTCGACGGGTCCAAGATGCGCACCGGCTTGGGAGCCGGCATCGTCTTCACCTCTCCCAAAGGCGACAAACTCAGATACACGCTGCAAATCCACTTCGCCACCTCCAACAACGTGGCCGAGTACGAGGCACTCATACACGGGCTTCGGCTAGCCAAAGAGCTCGGCATACGCCGGATCCTGTGTTATGGCGACTCCGACTTGGTGGTCCAGCAGTCATCTGGCGACTGGGACGCCAAGGATGCAAACATGGCGAGCTATCGATTCCTCGTCCAGCAGATCAGTGGGTACTTCGAAGGGTGCGAGTTCCTTCACGTGCCACGGGCCGACAACGACCAAGCAGATGCCCTGGCGCGGATCGGCTCCACCCGACAGGCTATACCATCCGCTGTCTCTCTCCAGCGCCTCCTCAAACCATCCATCAAGCCGTCTCCAGAGTCGGACTCTATCTTCGTACCGCCTGCCACCGATGTAGTCGGATCCGACTGGAGGAACCCAACAGGCGGCTCGGGGACTTCGACAACCGGCTCGGGGATTGCCGTAGTCACACCCGGCTCGGGGACTTCAGAACTCGGCTCAGGGACTGCAGCAGTCGGCCCGGGGACTGCAGTGACACAAGAAGCGGTGGCCGACTCCAACTCCCCACCACCCAACCCGCCCACCCGAGTCACAGTGGCCGTACTGACAGTAGAAGAAGTCACAACTCCATCATGGGCCCAGCCCATCCTCAACTTCCTAGTCAACAGAGAGCTGCCGGCTGATGAGATCTCGGCAAGACTAGTGCAACGTCGAGCCGGAGCATATGCAATAATAAACAGAGAACTTGTCAAGCGCAGCGTCACTGGAGTCTTCCAGCGCTGCGTCGAGCCAGAGAAAGGTGTGGCAATCCTCAAGGATATCCATCAAGGCGAATGCGGCCACCACGCAGCCTCAAGATCAGTTGTGGCCAAAGCTTTTTGCCACGGTTTCTTTTGGCCGACTGCTTTGGAAGACACCAAAGAGATAGTCAAAAGCTGCAAAGGATGCCAAGTCTTCAGTTCCAAGCAACACCTACCCGCTTCTGCACTCAAGACCATCCCCCTCACCTGGCCCTTTGCCGTCTGGGGGCTGGACATGGTGGGCCCATTCAAGACAGCCCGCGGCGGCTTGACACATCTGCTTGTCGCCGTGGACAAATTTACCAAGTGGATCGAAGCAAAGCCGATCAAGAAGCTGAACGGGCCGACTGCCGTGACGTTCATTGCCGACATCACTACTCGGTACGGCGTGCCGCACAGCATCATCACCGACAATGGCACAAACTTTTCCAAAGGAGCACTGGAACGTTTCTGCGCGACGCAGGGTATCCGACTGGACTTAGCGTCCGTTGCCCACCCGTAGTCAAACAGCCAGGTCGAGCGAGCAAATGGACTCATCCTCTCCGGCATCAAGCCCCGACTGGTCGTACCACTGGAGCGATCGGCCGGCTGCTGGCTCGATGAGCTGCCGGCTGTCCTCTGGAGTCTGCGTACTACCCCTAACAAGTCAACCGGCTTCACTCCGTTCTTCCTTGTATATGGTGCCGAGGCTGTCATCCCAACCGACATCGAGTTCGACTCGCCTCGGGTCACCATGTACACGGAGGCGGAGGCCAAGGAAGCGCGAGAAGACGGCGTCGACCTGCTGGAAGAAGGCCGGCTGTTAGCACTCAGCCGGTCCACCATCTACCAGCAGGGTTTGCGCCGTTACCACAACCGCAAGGTCAAGCCAAGATCTTTCCAAGAGGGCGACCTTGTGCATCGGCTGATCCAGCGAACAGCCGGCCAGCACAAGCTCTCGGCCCCTTGGGAAGGCCCTTTCGTCATCAGCAAGGCACTAGGCAACGACTCCTACTACCTGATCGACGCAGAAAAACCAAGAGCATGCAAGAGGGATGATTCCGGCAAGGAGTCGGAGCGACCATGGAACGCGAACCTCCTGAGAAGATTTTACAGTTGAAAGCAGTATGTATCATGCTACCTGTTTGTATTAAGTACGAAACAACGGGCCCCACGAGGAGCACTCGGGGACTGCCCTCCTTTATCTATGAATGACGAGTGTCATATTCATGAATGTATTATTACATTTGATTTTCTGTCTGGCACCGGGTTCGACTAGTCGGCGCGGGGACTGGCCGCCTTAAGTTATATTAAAGTTCTACCTGAAGTAAGACAAGTAGTGTGCCGGCACCTGAGCCCTCTCTTGTTGAAAGTCGCAGCTCAAAGAACCGACTGTCCGACTGGCAAGAGCCAAAGGCAGAAAGGATGGCCACATGAAAAACGGCTAAGGACTAACGAACTTGTATAACGCAAAGACGGCCTCCAACCACGCTTGCCGGCTGTCAAAACACCCGGCTGGCTGGCCTCCCAATCACTTTGCTATAATCCAACAAAGCTAGAGTACTTGCCCTCCCAACTGGCCAAGCACTTCTCCAGCCACATATTGCAGAGCAACTGTCCGACTGGGGAGGCGGCAACCAAGGGAGGGCGGCAAAGGAAACAGTAGAAGGATGAAAAGCAAACAACAAGGGAAAGCCAAACGCATGCGTAATTATATTTACACATAAGGCCCCCAACAGGCCGGTAATCAATATAGTTCGAATACACCCCCAGTGGGTGGAACTGTGCAAACCTAACAAAATACTGTTCCAAGAGTGGTAAAACAGGAAAATAGAGGCAGCAGACTAGACTAAGGGCGCAGTGTGGGAGCCGGGTTGGTCGGTGGAGAGGCCTACCGTCAACCAAGTCTTCGATCTGGCCATAGCCGTTGATCAGCGTCTGCTTCGCTTCGGCCCAGCTGGTCGCCTCTGTCTCATACTCGGCTTGGAGGGCGGCCTCGCTGTCCCGCACCGCCTTCAGGGCCGCCTTGTGGCTCTCCTCCTGGTCGGCCAACCTCTTGGCCAGGCGGTCACGCTCCTGTGGCAAGGCGGCAAACTCGGCCTCCTTAGCGCGGAGGGCGGCCTGACTCCCGCCCAGCTGCTCCCTTAGACTGGCGTTGGCCACTTCAGGGATGGCAAAAAAGAAAGAAGCAATAAGGAAGAAGTCGTCAAGGAAGATCCGACCCGGCTGCTCAGCAGACGGCCCGAATCTCGGGGACTACACCCAGTGGGTGCGCTGACGCGCCCCCACGTGAGATAAAAGACGAAGCACTTACCCCGGCTCTCAGATAGGTCAGCAGTCTTCTGGGTCAGCTCCCGAGCCTGGGAGTTGAAGGCAGCCGCGCGGAGGTTCTGGTAGTCCTGCAAGTCAGGCAGAGGAGCGAATGAGAACAAGAATAGCAAAACAAGGCCCGCTAGAAAGTTCCAAGCCGCCTGCTCAGCAGCCGACTCGGAACTCGGGGACTACACCCAGTGGGTGTGCTGACGCGCCCCCACGGAAGAAACCAAGATCAAAAAAGCAAAGACAAGAAGACTAACCCGAATGGCCGCCCGCGTCGCAACGAACTCGTCATTATATTTCCTCAGCGCCGCAGCCTGGGCTTGAAGCCGGTTCCGGACGTCCTGCGCGGCCACGTTCACCACAGCCGTCCCTCCACCCGGCGTCCACCCCGAGCTGGCGCTGGCCGCCCCCATGTCCTGGGCCGACGAGCTGGAGCCCGCGGCCTTCTGCGGCTCCGATGCAGCCTTCCCCGCGCGCTGGTGCGACAGCATCTGGACCACCAGATCAGTCCTCGCGGCCGGCTCGCCCCCGGCCGATTGCGTAGGCGGCAAGTTAGGCCGGCCGCCTTGGGTCGCCCCAGTCGGCGGGGCCGGTGCTGCCTCCCTCTTCGGGACGACGATGTCGTCCTCCCTCTCCAATCCCGGCTGGTCACCGCCGGCTTCTTCTGGCGGGGGCTCTGGGACCTCAGGCGCCGCGACGCGCGGAGGGGTGACAAGCAAGGCCCCTTCCGCCATCGCCGTGGCCGCAGCCTCCGCTTGGGCCTTGGCCGCTGCATCGGCGCGCGCCTTCGCCGCCTCCTCCTCCTCCGCCGCCTTGGCAGCTGCCGGCCTCAACTCCTCCGCCTCCCGCTCCTCCCGCACCTCCCGCGTGTTTCGCTCCGTCGCCGCCTGAATCTCGGCACGGGGGTTCATGCGGCGAGTGGTGCTCCCGGATCCTCCCGGCGATCCAACGACGGAGGCGGCAGCAACCCGCTCGAGCGACAGCGGAGCCCTGATTTTTTGAGAAAGGATAAGGATTCAGGAACTACCAGAGAAAAGAAGAAAGAATACACGAAGGATTATACACTTACGCCGACACCGTCTGCGGCTGCTTCACCGCCTTGCGGAAGCGGGCCGCCTTCGCGGCTGCCTCATCCCGCCTGGTCGCCGCTGCCCCGCCCTTGGGCTTCTTCGGCCGATTGCCGAACAAGCCCGACGCGGCACGACGCTTCTGCCCGCCGCCCCGAGCAGGCGGCGTGGCGGAGGAACCCGCGCCGTGGCCAGACGCCGGCTGGCGGCGTGGGACGACTTCCGCCTCGTCGTCGAAGCTAACTCCAAGCCCGGAGCCGCCTGCCTCACCGCCGGCTTGGCCGCCACCTGCCTCGGTGTTGTCATCCATGGCGGCCGCCCCCAAGTCGGGGTCCTCCAGGTCGTGCTCCGTCCGGTCGGGGAGGAATCGGCGCTCCGCCTCCGACCCGCCTGCAGGCCGAAGGAGAGGGCTCTGCTGAGACGTGCCGACTGGTCAGAGTCGGCCAAAAGGAACTCGGCGACAAAACTAAGAGAAGAAAGGGAAAAAGAGAACATACCGTGGGCGGCGGATGTGCCCGGGAATACGGCTCCTTGCCAAACTGCCATTCTGCGGAGAGCTTGCAGTTCGCAAGGTAATTCACCATATGGGCCACCTCGTCGTGCGGCATGTCCTTGGTGCACATCTGACTCGGATCGAGCTAGCCGCTCATCTGACAGATCAGGTGAGGGCGGCTCTGAAGCGGAAGCACCCGGCGAGCGACGAAGGCGGCCAGCAAGTCGGACCCAGTCAGGCCCTCCGACTGGATCATCACCCGCAGTCGGGCGACGGCCGCGGCTCTAGCCGGCGTCAGCGTCACGGCCTCATAGGACCACTGGGGCCGCCTACCCACTGGCGAGCCGGCTACATAAGCCGGCAAATTGACGTAGTCGCCTTGCGGGGTGACGTTCTTCACGTAGAAGTATGACTTCTGCCAGAGCTTCACCGACTGGATTAGCGTGATGATAGGGAAGGGGTTGTCGGCTGCCACCCTCCGCATCGCGATGAAGGCGCCACTCTGGGCCGGCACGCCCTGCATATGCGTGCCCAGCTTGGACTGGAAGAACTCCCCCAGAGCTCGAGGGTGGGGAGAACGCTAAGATAGCCTTCGCACAAGGTGACGAAGGCGGACAACAGCACCACCGTGTTCGGGGTGAGGTGGTGCGGCTGGAGTTGATAGAATTCGAGGAAGGAACGGAAGAAAGCACTCGCTGGCAAGCCGATGCCGCGCAGGAAATGCGAGCGGAAGACCACCCGCTCGCCTTCCTCCGGCTCCGGTGTGATGTCCTTCTCAGGCGCGAGACGGACCCGCACCTTATCCGCGTCGGGCAGCCGCCGTGTCTTGCGGAGGAACTCGACATGGTCCATATGGACGTTGGAGCCGTCCCAGTCCCCGCCGTACTGCATGGCGGCATGAGGCCGGCAAGAATGAGCGCGGCGGCGGGGAAAAGACTGGTCGGACGGCGCGGCGGTGAGGCGCTGCTGTGAGGGAAAGCAGGAGGAAGAAGATGGTGGGGAGGAGAGGAGCGTGCGAGCGTCTGCCGCTTCCCCTCCTCCCCCTACTTATGCCTCGTGCGGCGAAGCCGAGGAGGCGAGGCGTGGGGTGGGACGTGGGATTAACAGCACCCACTCCCCCACGTCCCGCGATTACTGCGCCCTAAAGACGTGCGGAAACCGCCGTCGGAAGACGTGCGGACGGCTTTGGGCCGCAAAGAATCCGCGCCTGGGCCTAGGCGTAGGAGTGGTGGGCCCTTGGCCTGCGGCGGTGTCTTGTCACCCGCGTGAGTTGGCAGGCTCTCTTCAGCTAGGGGATGCCACATGGTTCGCAGGCGGCGAGCGGCCGGCCCGCAGCCCGGCGCACGCGCCAACAGACTCCCGCCTTCCGACTTAAAAAATTTCGCCAAGACGGCACGCACAACCGGAGCCGGCTCCCAGCTGCTGGCTCGTCAAGATAAGAAGCTGCCCGAGCTTCTCGACCTCCACTCAACCTCGAATCCTAATCAGCTTCGGGGACTACTGTCGGAGAAAATGGCCACGGGTAGCCTAACCGACTCCCCCTGGCTCTTCGGAAAATTATCAGGCCATTCGAGCCTTCAAGCATACAAAGCGTAGGGCCGCCTTCCCCCGGCCGGCTATCCCCAGGGCCGACTCCCAGAAGGCGACCCAGTCTTAGACAACCTCCCCCACGAAAGATACGAGATAGCCGACTCCAGGAAGCCGGCCCCCAAGAGGACCGACTCCCAGAAGACGGCCATGAAGAAAGCCGACTCCCAGAAGCCGGCCAAGACTACACCCACTAAGACTGTACCCACATAACGGTGATAGGATGAGGCGTGGCCGCAGTACAACCCACTACCCCTGAATCCCGGAACAGGCATGGCCACAGGGCGCCGTACGGGCCAGCCATCCCCCGTCCGGCGCGGCACTGTAGCCATGTTGGCCCCGACGTCACCCACAACACGTGCCAGAACGGCCCGCGGGCAGCGGGCCCCTTTGCCAGGGAGACATCTGGAGACGGCCCGGCCTCCTCTAGTCGGCCAGGGATGTGGCCGGCTCCAAACAGCCGGCTACCTCCCTCCCTCGAAGCATGCGCCCTATTAAGGAGACAAGACAAGGTAAGGCTACAGTGAGAGCTCGCAAGGCAGCGACACTGTAGCCATGCTTAGCTCGACAAAGCCCTCGTCATCAGAGGCGAGGCAACAGTAACCAGCCGCTGACAAAGCCCCCATGCGGTGGGGCCGGCGTGGCGGCCAAGAAGTCGGCAGCCGGCGGGACCCACCAGTCGGCGGGCCCCAATGACCGACGGAGAAGCTGGCGAGCATAGACACTGATGGCTGGGACCCGCGCCCAGCCGGATTACCATTGTACCCCTGGGGGTAGGCCTATATAAACCCCCGGGACACCAATGCAAAGGGTTGGTCTCATAGAATTACACACACCACATAGAGAGAAAAGGAGAGCTAGCCTTGCCCTTCTTCTCCCTCTAACCTGACAGATCAAGGAGCACTTGTAGCTACTTGTCTTGATTTAGTGATCATGCGGAGACCCCGCAGAGCAGTACTAGGGGTGTTATCTCCACGGAGAGCCCAGAACCTGGGTAAGATTCGCCGGCGTGCATGTCTTCGCCTCATCCCGTTTCCAGGCACCGGCGACGTCTTACTGGCTCCCACAATGATAAGCCACCCGTTGGCATATGTCGCACCTACCACCCGACAAAAATAACCATGGACCCATGTTTAGCTGAGTATAATGATATTTTTCCAATCCCGTCACATTTTCCTTGTCCAATTTTATCGGTGTCGATTTTATTTTGTCTGGAATGTATGTTATGTTATTTTTGTGGCAGGTTGGCATCATGAACTGTAATGTAGGTGAGCAAGTAATGAGCTTATTAGTCATCGACTTGAGGCATTCACTTTTCTTTTATTCAGCTGTATGATGTTCATCAGTCCCATGGCGACACCATGGACCAGCACAAAATCCACATAGCCAGGATGATCGCGCATGCCGACCCGGAGATGCCTTCAACTTAGCTTTGGCTCTATTGTTCTTTGCTCGAATTACCATGAATTGAGTAGGGCTAGCAGTAGGATACGTAAATACTCGATGATTTATGGGTGCTCTCATCTTGTGTAGGTATGGTCGTACGAACACTTCACTAACGGTATGCCGTAGATTGAAGGCAGCACATATATGGCAGTGACTTGTACGACACATACAAGGTGGATAGTCACTTGCCGTCGGTTGTGGCTAGGAGTATCACCAAAGAACTAGCCATGGATAGGGGTGCGTGGAATCTTGCTATCCATCTTCCAGAAATATGAGTTAGTTGCGAGATCTTATGGCTTTCACCTCTAGCCTACCCCAACTTGTTTGGGACTAAAGTGTTGTTGTTGTTGTTGTTGTTTGGGACTAAAGTGTTGAGGATTTGGAGGTGATCGAAAAAATCACTTGCTTACAAAAACTGGCTAAAGTGAGACCAAACGGTTCGTTCCTAAGAAAGTGAATTTTTCGATCTCCTCCAAATCAGCCCAAATTTGTTATTCCCATAGCGACATGTATTTCAGTGCCAAAGGCAACATCATCAAGAAAAGGGGAGTGGAGGCTGGTGAACTCTTCTCCGGTCCTCAAGAAGACGACGCCGAAGTCGATGGTGACGTCTTTAGCTCTCCTTCGACTCCAGATACTCCTCCGGACACCGAAGCTTGTACTTCTGCCGACTCGTTTGCTCGGAGAAGTTTTTATGTGCCATGGAATTGAAAGCGCGGCTTCGGGCTCGACAACTATGGTAGCAACATAAGTCTTACTTTTTTACAGGATGAGCATCTCTCTCCTCTCATTCACAGCCTAATTCTCGTTTCCCCAAGCCCGAGCCCGGACCGATGTTCGGGCTCCAAATTCAGTCCCGAACTCGGTCCGACATGAGTACATTTGTGCGTGCAGAGATTGGGGAGTGTGACGTCAGGAAGCTTAGTCCAGAGCCTGTCCCACCGGCCGGTGAGAACGTTGGTGCCCGCGGCGGCCCTATTGTAGCCACGACGAGCTAAGACCTTGAGACTGGTGTGATCTGAGAGAGCGTTGCGGCTGTTGCTAGGGTGTGCACGCTGTGCCATCGGAAAGAATGTTCACGCGTTACACGGTGATGAGTTCATCGGGAATGTCAACACACTGAGTTCTTCCATGGAGGTAGTGGAGAGCCCATGCATAAGGGTTCGCCCTAGGTGCTCTAAAAAAAGCATAGACGGATTAAACGAAGATCCAACACTTAGAAATGAACACAAGTTCAGATCCGATGACTAGAAATGCTAATGGTCTGAGAGGGCAGGAAAAGTGCTCAGTTATAATTTATCTAAATGCTACCACCCAAAGTACTTATGTTACTCCTCCTAGATGTTACCACCCAATATATGTATGTTACCACACAACATAATTCTGTTGCGGCTGCTTCCTCTCATAGGCCTGCATTGAGGCATTCTCCCATGCAGACCACCAAATCGAAGCCTTCCACACACGTTGACCTCCAAGGTTCCACCAAGCCCTGTACATCGAGTCGAGGTCGTCCCAGAGCTCCATCCGCCTTCGACTCGCATAGGGGAAGAAGGGAGAACCAATATGTCATTTGTCCAATTCCCTGACCTCGAAAGCCCGACCCTCTTGAGTTGCAGCGTCGACCTTGCTCCCTTGCTGCCCATGCTCGCATCTGCTCCGCCTCGGCGTTAGCCCATTCCTCGACAAGAGATTTTCCGTCATGGTCCACTCGGCATCTGTCGGGGGAATTACCGAGGTTTAACCCGGCTCATGACGTTAAGTCATTTCTGGACTTAAGCAACCGTATTAAATCGTTTCTAGACTTAACCCGACAGACATATCCTAACCCGGCACACAGTTGTAACCCGACAGACAGTTGTAACCTGGCAGACAGATCCTAACCCGGCAGACGGTTGTAACCCGGATTCTAACTCGGCATCTATGTATCCATGAAGATGAGCCGCATGGAGTTAAGAAGTTAAGAAGCCCACGGAGAGAGTCCCATGGTTAAGAAGCCAGATATAGGTTAAGTCCTAATCCTACTAGAACTCTACATGTAACGCCCCCCCCCCCGCGCGCAATGAGCCCATTGTCCACGTGCTTCTTCACCAGTGATGGACTGGTCCCTGACTTCTCCTCCTCCTCCTCTTCTCTAATCCGGTGGCGGTGCCCAGGTGATGGCAAGGCTAACCAGCTATGGCATTTTCAGAGATGTCTCGCTACAGCTGTGCAGTTTTGGCGCTTAGTTGTCATGTGCAACGACGTAGCCAGGATGCGACTTATAGTGCCTCGTTGAGTCTTCGACCAAAAACTCAGACTATATCTTACGCGGGCATTGTAAACTTCACATTCTCTCATTTTATGACCTAGTTGCCAAGGATATTAATCGCATTTCGGAAGCCAACATCAAATATGTTATGTTGGATGCAGCAAGGGTGGGACGAAAAATTAAAAGATTTATGAAGAACTTGAAAGGACACTACTCTTTACCTGGATAGACGGTATTTACCCCACTCCTGCTCATTCTTTGCCCCACTCCTGCTCTTTTCATCTTAGTAGGACTGAATTTAGTTCATTATTAGGTCGTTCTAAAGAAAGAAGTTCACGCTCTACTAGTGTGTGGAACAGAAAAAGGAAGAAATTCACAAAACACATTGACAAACGCACTTCCCTGTTGTATTTGGATGAACATGGTTGTGGCAACATTCAGTTAGTGAAATATAGACAACTACTGCCGAACGAAGGATATCTGGAGGTGCTTCTAATTAAGAAGGACTTTAGTCAATAGTTACCACA
Source organism: Triticum aestivum (assembly GCF_018294505.1). Lineage (NCBI taxonomy): Eukaryota > Viridiplantae > Streptophyta > Magnoliopsida > Poales > Poaceae > Triticum > Triticum aestivum. Next base: position 117,920,210 of record NC_057814.1, read on the forward strand.
GATGGGCGAACATTTGAAAGTCCACAAGGGCACGGCAGAAAAAGGGAGGCAAAATCTGTTGTGGCAAGAGTTGCCTTCCTGTCTTTAACTCAAGAAGCAAAACCATCAGAGAAAATGCTGTTAGTTAGCTCCACCTTTTTTTTAATTTCTTTTGGGACGGTTTTAATTTGCACAGCCTCACCTATATACCAGCTTATAGGTAAGGCCGTGCAAATTAAAACCGTCCCATAAGAATTAAAAAAAGGTGGAACTAGCCAGTAGCATTTCCTCTGATGGTTTTGCTTCTTGAGTTAATGACAGGAACACAACTCTTGCCACACCAGATTCTGCCTCCCTTTTTCTGTCGTGCTCTTGTGGACTTTCAAATGTTCGCCCATCTATGGTCACTGTTGACTAAAGTCCTAAATTAGAAACACCTCAAGATATCCTTTCTCCGCTAGTAGTTGTCTATAACTGAATGTTGCCGCAACCATGTTCATCCAAATACACCAGTGAAGTGCGTTTGTCAATGTGTTTTGTGAATTTCTTCCTTCTTCTGTTCGACACACTAGTAGAAGGTGAAATTCTTTCTTCAGAACGGCCTAATAATGAAATAAATTCAGTCCTACTGAGAGGGCATGTACTATGGAATGCAAAGTTTCATCAAGTTAACAAACAAAACGAAAAGAGCAGGAGTGAGGCAAAGAATGAGCAGGAGTGGGGTAAATACCGTCTATCCAGGTAAAGAGTAGTGTCCTTTCAAGTTCTTCAAAAATATTTTAATTTTTCGTCCCACCCTTGCTGCATCCAACATAACATATCTGATGTTGGCTTCTAACATGCGATTAATATCCTTGGCAACTATGTCATAAAATGAGATAATGTGAAGTTTACAATGCCCTCATAAGATAGTCCGAGGTTTTGGCCTAAGACTCAACGAGGCACTATAAGTCGCATCCTGGCTACGCCGTTGCACATGACAACTACGGAGCGCCAAAACTGCACAGCTGTAGCGAGACATCTCTGAAAATGCCATAGCTGGTTAGCCTTGCCATCACCTGGGTACCGCCACCGGATTGGACAAAGGAGGAGGAGGAGGACTGAGGGATTACCTGTCCATCGTTGGTGAAGAAGCATGTCAACAATGGGCTCGTTGCAGAGGGGCGGGTTACATGTAGAGTTCTAGTAGGATTGGGACTTAACCTATATCTGGCTTCTTAACCCTAGGACTCTCTCTGTGGGCTTCTTAACGCATGCGCTTCTTAACTCCAGGCGGCTCATATTTATGGCTAAGTAGATGTCGGGTTAGGATATGGGTTACCATCTGTCGGGTTACAATCGTCTGCCGGGTTAGGATCTGTGTGCCGGGTTACAACTATGTGTAGGGTTAGGATATGTCTGTCGGGTTCAGTCTAGAGATGACTTAATAGGTTTGCTTAAGTCCAGATATGACTTAACGTCATGAGCCGGGTTAAACCGCAGATAATTCTCCCGACAGATGCCGAGTGGACCATGACGGGAAATCTCTTGTCGAGGAATGGGCTGACGTTGAGGTGGAGCACATGCGAGCATGGGCAGCATGGGAGCAAGGTCGAAGCTGCAACTCAAGAGGGGCGAGCTTTCAAGGTCAGGGAACTGGACAGACAACATATTGGTTTTTCCCCTCTTCCCCTATGCGATTCGGAGGCGGATGGAGCTCTTGGACGACCTCGGCTCGACTCGATGTACAGGGCTTGGTGGAACCTCTGGAGGTCAACATCTGTGGAAGGCTTCGATCTGGTGGTCTGCATGGGCGAATGCCTCAATGCAGGCCTGTGGGAGGAAGCAGTCGCAACAGAATTATATTGTGTGGTAACATACATATATTGGGTGGTAACATCTAGCAGGAGTAATAGTAGTACTTTGGGTGGCAGCATTTAGATACATTATAACCGAGCACTTTTCTTGTCCTCTCAGGCCATTAGCATTTCTAGCCGTCGGATCTGAACTTGTGGTCGTTTCTAAGAGTTGGACCTTCGCTTAATCCATCTGTGCTTTTTAGGCCCCCTAGGGCGAATATCATGATGCACGGGTTGTCCGCTACTCCCGTGACAAAATCCATGGTTTGTCGTTAATTCGGCCTATTGGGCCTTGACTCTTTCCTATGTGGCTGATTCATCATTGCCCCGAAAAAGGCAACGTGACCACTTCGCAGCCCAATTTGGGTGTTAGCATTTAGATACATTATAACTGAGCACTTTTCCTGCCCTCTCAGGCCATTAGCATTTCTAGACATTGGATCTGAACTTGTGGTCATTTCTAAGCATTGGATCTTCGCTTAAGAAAAGCGCGACGTGACCAAGAGTAACAGAATTATATTGTGTTGTAAAATACATATATTGGGTGCTGAGGAGTAACAAAAGTACTTTGGGTGGTAGCATTAGATACATTATAACTGAGCACTTTTCCTGCCCTCTCAGGCCATTAGCATTTCTAGCCATCGGATCTGAACTTGTGGTCGTTTCTAAGCGTTGGATCTTCCCTTAATTCATTTGTTTTTTTAGAGTGCCTAGGGCGAAAATCATGATGCACGGGCTGTCCGTTACTCCCGTGACAAAATCCATGGTATGTCGTTAATTCGGCCTATTGGGCCTTGACTCTTTCTTATGTTACCGATTCATCATCATCCCGAAAAATGCTACGCAACCACTCCGCATCCCACTGTGGGTGTTAGCATTTAGATACATTATAACTGAGCAATTATCCTGCCCTCTCAGGCCATTAGCATTTCTAGCCATCGGATCTGAACTTGTGGTTGTTTCTAAGCGTTGGATCTTCGCTTAATCCATCCGGTCATTTTTTAGAGCGCCTAGGCCGAATATGATGATGCACGGGCTGTCCGCTACTCCCGTGACAAAATCCATGGTCTATCGTTAATTTGGCCTATTGGGCCTTGACACTTTCCCGAAAAACGTGATGCGACCTCTCCGCATCCCACTTTAGGTGGTAGCATTTAGATACGTTATAACTAAGCACTTTTCCTGCCTTCTCAGGCCATTAGCATTTCTTGCCGTCGGATCTGAACTTGTGGTCATTTTTAGACTTTGGATCTTCACTTAATCCATCTTGGTCTGTCGTTAATTCGGCCTATTAGGCCTTGACTCTTTCCTAAGTGACCGGTTCATCATCGTCCCGAATAACGCGGCGTGACCGCTCCGTATCCCCTGCCCCAATTCTTCCACTCGTGCCCTAGGCGTAATCGCCGCACCGGCGAAGCTGAGGTGGATGGCGATGATGGCAAACCACCCCCTCCTCGCTTAATCTGTTTGTGCTTTTTTAGAGCGCCTAGGGGTTGTCCGCTACTCCCGTGACAAAATCCATGGTCTGCCGTTAATTAGGCATATGTGACCGATTCATCATCGTCCTGAAAAATGCGATGCGATCACTCTGCATCCTCTGCCCCTCTTCTTCCACTCGTGCCCTAGGGGTAATCGCCGCAGCGGCGAAGCCAAGGTAACCACCCCCTCCTCTCTTAATCCATCTGTCCTTTTTTTAGAGTGCCTAGGGAGAATATCATGATGCACGGGCTGTCCGTTACTCCCGTGATAAAATCCATGGTCTGTCGTTACTTCGGCCTATTGGGCCTTGCCTCTTTCCGATGTGACCGATTCATCATCGTCCTGAAAAATTCGATGCGACCACTCCACATCCCCTGCCCCTCTTCTTCCACTCGTGCCCTAGGGGTAATCGCCGCACCGGCGAAGCCGAGGTGGACGGCGATGACGGTGAACCACCCCTCCTAGCCACCCGGATCAACACCATGTAACCAAGCGACATATGTTGGTTGTAACAGGCCTTGAGGAGTAAAATATTTATATTGTGTGGTAACATACATATATTGGGTGGTAACATCTAGCAGGAGTAACAGAAGTATAGGACTACAAAATCCAAAGTACATAGGAGTGCTCAACACCAAATTACATAAGAGTGCTCAATAGTACGTGCAAATCGCCACACCAGCGAAGCCGAGGTGGACGACGATGACGGCGAACCACCCCCTCCTAGCGACCCGGATCAACGCGATGTAACCGAGTGTGTCCCCCTCCTACAAGCTTGAAATCGAGCGGTAGGGGCCACCACGACTAGGAAATGCCGCTGGTAGAACCGGTGTCCTAGCTAGGCGAGCAACCGTATAGATGGTCGTCGCACTTCCTCCCTCCCTACACGCCGGTTGTTCTTTCCCCTTGTGTCCTAGTTCGTGCCTCTCTCTTAGACGATAACAGGCCTGTGGGAGTAATAGTAGACCGTTTGGGTGGTAACATATCATGAAGAGTAACAGAAGTACTTTGGACAGTAACACACTATGGGGACTGATAGACATATGTTGGATTGTAATAGTAACGTACTATGGGGAGTGACAGACATATGTTGGGTTGTAACAGGCCTCGAGGAGTAGTAGAATTTATATTGTGTGGTAAGATACCATGAGGAGTAACGGAATGTTTTCAGACAGTAACGTACAATGGGGAGTGACAGACATAGGAGTAACAACATATGGTTAGGTGTTGCAAGGTATTGGTGTTGTTCCACTTCATATCATTTCTCCACAAGAAGCTCCTTGTGTAGAGCCACATGAAGATTTCATTTCTCTACAATTATAATTTATATTTTTCTATTACATGTTTATTTTTGTTGCTATTGGAGAGGCATCATATTTACCGGCTTTAGCGCCCTACTGAGTGGCTATTTACCATAACCTGCTAGCCAATGTGTATGTGTGAGCCTTGTTATTACCATGTGCGTATGATTATTTAGTATGGACTAACATATATGGTTTTGTTCATGTAAATTTACTAACTTTGATGCAGCCATATATTTACAGAAATTCCTATAATTTTACTTTACAAATGGACAGGTGCAACATCACACGGCATCAATGATCTAGTATATTACACAACAGGAAGGGCCACCAATTTAGATAGGCAAGCAAGCAAACAATTGCCTTTGTATGAGAGTGTGATCATGAATTCATGATACATGTTTGATAATGATTTTTTCTAACTTTTGAATATATTTCAATGATTACATGAGATAAGAACTAATAAAGGGCAAATTATGGAATGCTCTCCCTCAACTTGAAAAGGGGCAGGGATACTTACCAACAATTTACTATAGCAATTGTCCTCCCAGCTAATCAACTAAAAAGGACAAAGAAATATAAAGTGGCAATAGCAACATAATTATAGAAAGATGACAGATGATTTGTACTTAGTTTAATACTTTCTAGTTGCGTCTGTTTCCTATGACCACCCTTGGTCGTACACTTCAGCTGAAAGGGACATAAACAAAAAAGAAGTTGCATCAACAGAAGCACATACTTTCTTGCAGGTTCCATTTCATACCTTACACTTTCTCTTACGCTCAGAAGGTTCAAACAAAAGCTTGCTGACCATGGCATCAATATACAAAAATTCTGCAAGATTTTCCCATGTCCAAATCATTACCCTCAATGCAATCCATAAGAACAATCTGTAAACCAATGATAGTACAGTTAGTACTTACCAATGTCAAATAAAAGCTATTAGTTGCAACAGCACCTACTGAGCTTCTACTTAACAATGGCACAACCACACAACCAGTAATATTAGCCTGTTTCTTATCCTATTTCTTTTGAAACTCATAGCAAGCTTTCTTCAAGAGATCGAAGACTACATATGCCCAGCCAATGTCTTGCAATTGTTCGAACTCATTCACTGCTTCAATTGTAGCTGGGGTTATATAAAAAGAGAGCCCTGGCAGTAGAAATTTGTCTAGCACCACCCAATGATAAGCTTGACGAGCATATCATTCTTAGTAAGTTTGGAGACTTCCCTGTCTTGATATTTATCGACCAACAAACGAATATTTTTCTTGGTGAACACCTTTCTTTTTTTGTCGACTTTCACCTGATTGGGCTCGGTGTTTGACTCATTGTTGTCCTCGGACACCGCCTCATCAGTATTGCCCTCGGCGTCCGCCTGATTGGCCTTGGTGTTTGCCTCATCGTTGCCCTCGGCGTCCGCCTCATCAGTATTGACCTTGGCGCCTGCCTCATCATTATTGTTTCCATCCTTTTATTTTGCACCTTCTTTGAACTTTCTAGCTACGTAGTTCAGCATTGTGTACATCTTGTCATATTCTTCCATTGTCGATGGTGAACTTGGGAGCTCCTTCTTAGAGCCCACTGGTAGCTGAAGAACCTGCTGCACCACCTCTTTGGTTATCCACAATGATTTACCTTCCGTGATGCGGAGTTCAATTTTACTTCCATTTTCATGAACAACGTGTCTCTCCATGAGCAGTCCACATATCTTTCTGCAGCTAAGGCTTGTTAGCTTTAAGTTGAGCACATTACTGAGATCTAATCCATCAATCGTAGGCTCTACTTCTTCTGGAAGATTCTCAGTGAACATATACACAATGTCGGGGTTGCACTGTGTCCCCGACCTTTGTCCACACTAGCTGGCATATTCGGACATGCCTGATAATGATATGCAGAAAATCAAGATGAGACACAGAAAATGTAGAATTCAAATTTCAAAAATCCATGTGGTTAATAACATACATGGGTTCAACCCAATGCCAGTTATCAACATTAAATATGCTCAACTCATGGTTACATAACTTGGTACAAAAGGGAAGGACTTGAATGATTAGTTTCCAACTTTGTCGATGGTCAGAGTTAAAACTGAACAGTTTGCTTGATACTAATGGTAGTTTTATCAACTATACCTTCATGCTACACCACTATTATAGGCAAGACAAGCATACTTCAGGTTATCTCAAGATTCTAAGTTAATATTAGGACAAGGCTAGCATAGGTTGACTAGTCCCTTCCATATGTGATTTTTAATTTACTGACAGAAGAAAAGCAAGGGCTATCTTGATCATGCAAGGCATGTTCGTGTCATATATCTGTAGTGTTATGTATTGTGCTCATGTTCAAGTATCTACTCAGAACAAGACTCCAATCAAGAACAGTTAAAAATTTGAAGGGGAGCAGTAATAGAATTTCAAAGGATGTCATGTGATCCATCAGCTACTTGTGGTAACCTAGTTGTGCACTGAAGTAACCATCTTCTAGGTTATACATCAAATCAAGAAGTAGCAAAGTTCATATTCATACCAAACGTAATTTCAGAGGACTAACCAAACAACACATGGACGAACTAGCGATTGTAAAATAGAGCATGTACTCTTGGCATGGTGACGAAAATAAAATGGTATTTTAGGATAATTCACAACAAGTAAGATTATAAGAAGCCCAATATTTATGGTATTTACCGCCGTAGTACTTCTGTTACTTCTAGATGTATATTACCGTCCGAAGTATTTCTGTTACTCCTAGGGTATGTTACCGTCCAAAGGACTACTGTTCCTCCTCAAGGTCACTTCGCAGGGGGCGGCGGTGCAGGCCTGTGGGAGTAACAGTAGGTCTAGATTCGCCCATGCCGACCACCAGATTGAAGCCTTCGTCGGATTCCTAACAAACTCAGGGACTACTGATGGGGGAATGCCCAATGGGGTAGGCCCACGGAGCTCATTCGCCATGAAGATAGAAGACCTATGGCGGGTGGGCCACAAGGCGCATGGCAGCTGGAGACCCAGAAGCGTATATAGGCCCAACCAGTCTCCAGAACCGACTGGAATTCACCCATTAAACCCTAAGGGATTGCACGGTGAATGAGATGCATTGAGACATTCGCCCATGCAGACCACCACATCAAAGCCTTCGTCGGATACCTGACAAACTCGGGGACTACTGATGAGGGAATGCGCAATGGGGTAGGCCCACGGAGCTCATTCTTTATGAATATAAAAGACATACGGCTGTTGATGGTGACATCATGAAGCTTAGTCCAGAGCCTGTCCCACCGGCCGGTGAGAAAGCTGGTGCCCGCAGCGGCCCTGTTGCAGCCACGGCGGGCTAGGACCTTGAGCCGGGTGTGATCTAAGAGAGCGTGGTCAACAGAAAACAGATCTGGAGAGAGAGGAACACTCGAAGGGGATTGGTACCTTATTAGCTTAATCGGAATGGATTTCACCGGAAATTTTGCCATCCGCGGCGGCTGCTTCCTCCGAGTCTTCATCGCCCTGGTAATATATGGGGAAAAGGCATGCTTTTTGCTCATCGGAGCAATTGCTACTTGATAACCAAGTTGACAGGCGACGACGCTCGTAGAGAGCGGAGAGAAAAAGAGCAAACAACTGCATTGCTTCATTACTCTGCGAGCCTGCAAGGGCGTCTCCACACTCCACCCTTGTCTGCTCTTTGCCCAAAGACCCAAAACGCGTGAATTTTTCTACAATGTACCCCTGACTTAAACAAAATTGGAAAATGCTCCCCATCCGGCATGAAACATTGATGGCATCGATCGGTCGTGTTGCTCGGTCGCGCTGGACGTTCTCTTGCGTGCCCAGTAGCAACATCGATCGGTCGTGCGCCTCGGTGCAGGCGGGTAGATGGAGTTCCATTATTATCAAACACCCCTTCCAACTAGCCAGATGGAGCTGAAAAAGAGCAGGCCACCCATGTCAACAAGACAACTGATAAATGCCATGTTTAGTGATTTTCTCAACCATTATAGAATAACCTCGTTTGTTAGTTGAGAATCCGAGTTTTCTTAACACGTGCGCTCTCCACGCGTATATAAGTCGTCACGTCGCGCCAAGACGGACCCGCGAGTATTTAGAGTTTGATTTAAAATTATTTCTGAATATTATGATGCAAATTGTTGTTATGTCTCACCTGTCTACAAACGCGGGTCCCATATCCGAAGGAGCCAGTACATCATGAACAAGTAATGTGATTTTAGGTGGCACTCAGTTTGGTGCGGATGATGAGACCAACTCCAACGTGTTTGGACCAGAGATGGAGACGGTGATGGTTATGCACACCCGACTAGCGACTTGCAAGAAACTGTACCCACAGGCTGATATACGTGTGGAGAGTGCACGTGTTAAAAAAACTCGGATTCTCAACTGACAAACAAGGTTATTCTATAATGGTTGAGAAAATCACTAAACATGCCATTTATAAGTTGTCTTCCCGACAGGGGTGGCCCACTCTTTTCAGCTCCATCTGGCTAGTTGGAAGGGGTGTTCGACAATAATGGAACTCCATCTACCCGCCTGCACCAAGGTGCTCGAGGCTATGTCAAATCGATGTTGCTACTGGCACGCAAGAGAACGTCCAGCGCGACCGAGCAACACGACCAATCGATGCCATCAATGTTTCATGCCGGATGAGGAGCATTTTCCAATTTTGTTTAACTCAGGGGTACATTGTAGAAAAATTCACGCGTTTTGGGCTTTGGGCGAAGAGCAAACAACGGTGGAGTGTTGAGACGCCCTTGCAGGCTCGCAGAGTAATGAAGCAATGTAGTTGTTTGCTCTTCTTCTCTCCACTCTGTACGAGCATCATCGCCTGTCAACTCAGGCATCAGGTAGCAATTGCTTCGACGAGCAAAAAGCATGCCTTTTCCCCATATATTACCAAGGCGATGAAGATTCGGAGGAAGCAGCCGCCGTGGAAGGCAAAATTTCCGATGAAATCCGTTCCAATCAAGCTAATAAGGAGCCAATCCCCTTCCAGTCTTCCTCTCTATCTAGATCTATTTTCTGTTGACCACGCTCTCTCAGATCACACCCGACTCAAGGTCCAAGCCTGCCATGGCTGAAATAGGGCTGCTGCGGGCACCAGCGTCCTCACCTACCGGTGGGACAAGCTCTGAACTAAGCTTTTGACGTCACCATCGGCAGCCGTAGGTCTTCTATCTTCATAGCGAATGAGCTCCATGGGCCTACCCCATTGGGCATTCCCCCGGCACTAGTCCCCAAGTTTCCCAGAGATCCGACGAAGGCTTAGATGTGGTGGTCTACATGGGCAAATGCCTCAATGAATCTCATTCACCGCATAATCCCTTGGGGTTACAGGGTGGATTCCAGTCGGTTCCGGAGACCGGTTGGGCATATATACGCTTCTGGGTCTCCAGCTGCCATGTGCCTTGTGGCCCACCCGCCGTAGGTCTTCTATCTTCATAGTGAATGTGCTCCGTGGGCCAACCCCGTTGGGCATTCCCCCATCAGTAGTCCCCGAGTTTGTTAGGGATACGACAAAGGCCTCGATCTGGTGGTCGGCATGGGAGAATCTAGACCTACGGTTACTCCCACAGGCCTGCACCGCTGCCCCCTGCGAAGACGGTAACATACCTTAGGAGTATCAGAAATACTTTGGGCGGTAACATACATCTAGGAGTAATAGAAGTACTACGGTGATAAATACCATAAATATTGAGCTTCCTATGATCTACCTTGTTGTGAATTATCCTAAAATACCATTTTATTTTCGTTACCATGCCAAGAGTATGTGCTCTATTTTACAATCGCTAGTTCATCCATGTGTTGTTTGGTTAGTCCTCTGAAATTACGTTTGGTATGAATATGAACTTTGCTACTTCTTGATTTGATGTATAACCTAGAAGATGGTTACATCAGTGCACAAGTTGGTTACCACAACTAGCTAATGGATCACATGACATCCTTTGAAATTATATTACTGCTCCCTTTCAAATTTTTAACTGTTCTCGATTGGACTCTTGTTCTTACTAGATGCTTGAACATGAGCACTATACTTAACGGTACAAATATATGACATGAACATGCCTTGCATGACCAAGATAGCCTTGGCTTTTTCTTCTGTCAGTAAACTAAAAATCACATATGGAAGGTACTAGTCAACCTGTGCTAGCCTTGTCCTAATATTAACTTAGAATCTTGAGGATAACATGATGTATGCTTTTCTTGCCTATAATAGTGGTGTAGCATTTTATTGAAATTTAATTCCGTTGATAAAACTACCATTAGTATCAAGCAAACTGTTCAGTTTTAACTCTAACCATCGACAAAGTTGGAAACTAATCATTCAAGTTCTTCCCTTTTGTATGAAGCTATATAACCACGAGTTGAGCATATTTAATGTTGATAACTGGTATTGGGTTGAACCCATGTATGTAATATTAACCACATGGATTTTTTAAATTTGAATTCTACATTTTCTGTGTCTCATCTTGATTGTATGCATATCATTATCAGGCACGTCCGAATATGCCAGCTAGTGAGGACAAAGGTCCCGGGACACAGTGCAACCCCGACGATGTGTATATGTTCACCCAGAATCTTCCAGAAGAAGTAGAACGGATGATTGAAGCATTAGATCTCTATAATGTGCTCAACATAAAGTTAACAGCCCTTAGCTGCAGAAAGATATGTGGACTGCTCATGGAGAGAGCCGTTGTTCATGAAGATGGAAGTAAAATTGAACTCCGCATCACGGAAGGTAAATCCTTGTGGATAACCAAAGAGGTGGTGCAACATGTTCTTCAGCTGCCAGTGGGCTCTAAGAAGGAGCTCCCAAGTTCAGCATCAGCAATGAAAGAATATGACAAGATGTACACAGCGCAGAATTACGTAGCTAGAAAGTTCAACTAAGGTGCAAAAAGAAAGGCTAGAAACAATAATGATGAGGCGGGCATCAAGGGCAATAATGATGAGGCGGACACCAAGGCCAATGATGAGGAAAACAGCAAGGCCAATCAGGCGGACGCCGAGGGCAATAGTGATGAGGCGGCCGAGGAAAACAATGAGGCAAACGCCAAGGCCAATCAGGTGAAAGCCGATGAAAAAAAGAAAGGTGTTCACCGAGAAAAACATTCGTTTGTTGGCCGATAAATGTCAAGACAGGGAGTCACCGAACTTACCGACAAGGATATGCTCGTCAAGGTTATCCTTGGGATGGTACTAGACAAATTTCTACTGTCAGGACTCTCTTTTTATATAACCCCAGCTACATTGAAGCGGTGAATGAGTTCGAACAGTTGCGAGACATTGACTGAGCATATGTAGTCTTCTATCGCTTTAAGAAAGCTTGCTATGAGTTTCAGAAGAAACATGATAAGAAACAGGCTAATATGACTAGTTGTGAGTTTCGTAAGTACTAGAAGCTCTGTAGGAGCTGCTGCAACTAATAGATTTTCTATGACATTGGTTAGTACAGATTATTCTTATGGACTGCATGGAGGGTAATGATTTGGACATGGGAAAATATTATAGAATTAATTTGTATACGGATGCCATGGTCAGCAAGCTTTTGTTTGAACCTCCTGAGCGCAAGAGAAAGAGTAAGGTATGAAAAGGAACCTGTAAGAGACTATGTACATCCATAAGAAACTATGTACTTCTGTTGATGCAACTTCTTTTTTGTTTATGTCCCTTTCAGCTGAAGTGTATGACCAAGGGTGGTCAGAGGAAATAGAAGCAACTAGAAAATATTAAAGTAAGTACAAATCTACCGTCATCTTTCTATAATTATGTTGCTATTGCCACTTTATATTTCTTTGTCCTTTTCAGCTGATTAGCTGGGAAGACAGTTGTTATAGTAAATTGTTGGTAAGTATCCTTGCCCCTTTTGAAGTTCAGGGAGAGCATTCCATAATTTGCCCTCTTTTAGTTCTTCTGTCATATAATCATTGAAATATATTCAGAAGTTAGAAGAAATCATTATCAAACATGTATCATGATCATACTCTCATGCAAATGCAATTGTTTGCTTTCTTGCCTATCTAAATTAGTGGCCCTTCCTGTTGTGTAATATACTAGATCATTGATGGCGCGTGATGCCATGCCCATCCATTTGTAAAATAAAATTATAGGAATTTCTGTAAATATATGGCTGCATGAAACTTGGTAAAACTTACATGAACAAAACCATATGTTAGTCCATACTAAATAGTAAGATCATACATACTTGGTAATAATAAGGCTCACACATACACATTGGCTAGCAGGTTATGGTAAATAGCCACTCAGTAGGGCGCTAAAGCCGGTAAATTGTACATTAGGATGATGCCTCTCTAATAGCAGCAAAAATAAACATGCAATGGAAAATATATACTATAATTGTAGATTATATACAAGGTGCCGGTAAATTGCACATTAGCATTGTTAACGTTATCTTCACGTGGCTCTACACAAAGAGCTCATCCTTTCTTGTGGAGAAATGATATGGAAGTGGAACAACACCAATACAATGTAACACATAAATAATCAAACCTTGGGTAGCAAAGTATGTGTGGTTATGTTACCCATCGTGTCTTGTAACAACCCAACATATGTCTGTCACTCCCCATTGTACGTTATTGTCCAAAGTACTTCTGTTACCACCCAAACCGTGTGTTGTTACTTCTACAGGTCTATTACCACTCATAGTAAATTTGTTACTCCGCATGATATGTTACCATCCAAAGTAATTATGTTGCTCCTCATGGTCTGTTACCACACAGTGTATGACTGTTACTACCCATAGTATGTTACTGTCTAAAGACATTCCGTTACTCCTCATGGTATGTTACCACACAATATAATTTATGTTACTCCTCAAGGCCGGTTACAACCCAACATATGTCTGTCACTCCCCATAATGTGTTACTGTTACAATCCAACATATGTCTATCACTCCCCATAGTGCGTTACTGTCCAAAGTACTTATGTTACTCTTCATGATATGTTACCACCCAAACTGTCTACTACTCTCACATGCATGTTATCGTCTAAGAGAGAGCCACGAACAAGTTGGGGTAGGCTACAGGTGAAAGCCATAAGATCTCGCGACCAACTCATATTTGTGCCAGATGGATAGCAAGATTGCACGCACCCCTATCCATGGCTAGTTCTTTGGTGATACTCCAATCCTTTAGATTTCTCTTTACAGAATCCTCCCATGTCAAATTCTGTCTACCCCGACCTCTCTTAACGTTATCCACACGCTTTAGCCATTCTCTATGCACTGGAGCTCTTGTTGGCCTGCGTTGAATATGCCCAAACCATCTCAGATGATGTTGGACAAGGTTCTCTTCAATTGGTGCTACCCCAACTCTATCTCATATATCATCATTCCAAACTCAATCCTTCCTCGTGTGGCCACACATCCATCTCAACATGTGCATCTCCACCAAATCTAACTTTTGAACATGTCGCTTTTTAGTCGGCCAACAGTCAACACCATACAACATTGTAGGTCGAACCGCCATCCTATAGAACTTGCCTTTTAGCTTTCGTGGCACTCTCTTGTCATAGAGAATGTTAGAAGCTTGGCGCCACTTCATTCATACGATTTTGATTGAATGGTTCACATCTTCATCAATACCCCCATCCTTTTGCAACATTGACCCCAAATATCGAAAGTGTCCTTCTGAGGCACCACCTGCCCATCAAGGCTAACCTCCTCCTCTTCATGCCTAGTAGTACCGAAACCGCACCTCATGTACTCGGTTTTAGTTCTACTAAGACTAAAATCTTTCGATTCCTTTTTTGTCTGCATAACTCTAACGTCCTATAAACCCCTGTCCGACTATCGTCAACTAGCACCACATTATCTGCGCCATGGGATATATGCCTTGTATATCCATCACCGAAGCAAAAATGATAAGGGCTCAAAGCTGATTCTTGACGTAGTCCTATCTTAATGGGGAAGTCATCAATGTCGACATCACTTCTCCAAACACTTGTCACAACACTATCATAAATATCCTTGATGAGGGTAATGTACTTTGCTGGGACTTTGTGTTTCTTCAAGGCCCACCACATGACATTCCGCAATCATGGGCCTTCTCCAAGTCAATGAACACCATATGCAGGTCCTTCTTTTGCTCCATGTTTGTCTCCATAAGTTGTTATACCAAGAAAATGGCTTCCATGATCGACCTCCCAGGCATGAAATCAAACTGGTTTTTGGTCACGCCTATCATTCTTCTTAAGCAGTGCTCAGTGACTCAAAACCATAGCTTCATTGTATGGCTCGTCAGATTAATTCCATAGTAATTACTACAACTCAGAACATCCCCCTTGTTGTTGAAGATTAGCACTAATATACTTCGTCTCCATTCTTCTAGCATCTTGTATGCCCAAAAATGTGGTTGAAAAGCTTGGTTAGCCATACTATCACTATGTCTCTGAGGCCTTTCCACACCTTAATGGCGGTACAATAAGGGCCCATCGCCTTGCCTCCTTTCATCATTTTTAAAGCCTCCTTGACCTCAGACTCCTGGATTTGCCACACAAAACGCTTGCTGGTATCATCAAAGGAATCGTCTAGTTCAATGGTAGAACTCTCATTCTCCCCATTGAGCAACTTGTTGAAGTACTCTCGCCATGTATGCTTATGTCCTCTTCCTTCACTAGGAGTTGGTCCGCTCCATCCTTGATGCATTTGACTTGGCCAACATCCCTCGTCTCCTCTCCCGGATCTTGGATATCTTATAGATGTCCCTTTCGCCTAACTTCGTGCCTAACCGCTGGTAGAGGTCCCCATATGCCCGACCCCTTGTTTCACTAACAACATGCTTTGCGGCCTTCTTCGCCAGCTTGTACTTCTCTATATTGTTTGAAACAATCTTTCTTCTCCTTAATCTCCCACTCGACATCATCATTCCACCACCAGGTATCCTTACAGTCACTTCTCCTTCAGTGGACACTCCAAACTTCTCCGAGGCCACCTTACAATTGCAAGTCGTGATCTTCATCCAAACTTCTCCGACTACATATATCAAAATTAAAAAATTATGTACAAGGAAAGGGAATAATAGATTATACAAGATGGTGTAACCAATCAGCTGGATAAGAAGAATATATTTTTGTTTACCCCGTGCATAAAGCATGGAAATTTTATGCTTGAGTTTCTCGTTCCAGCCAATGATGTATTAACGTCATCACAGATGATTTTCTTCTCCTGTGGTCCATGTCACTATTCTAAATATTAGCCAATATTTAAGTTAATCGGCCAGTTATTCCTGAATCCGCAGGTCACGGATGTGATAACCATGTCCATAGCATTGTCTAGTCCAGTTGATTAATCAGTTGTCAAGCTGATTAACGAAATAGAGGGAGAAATTTTCGCTCCAAAATTTTGGCTTGTTCCCTCCTTTACCCCAAAACTGGGCATTTTAGGTTAGGTCCGCTCCCTTCCTTCTTACCCTCCCCTAGTTACCCTCGTTGGAGGAGGCGAGGATCATCCACCCCCCTCTCCGAGCAGCCACCCCTGCCTCAAGCTGCAGCCGACATCGTCGGGTAGACGCGCCTCCACTCCTCCAGGATCCAGGCACCTAGCATCTTCCTCCTGCTTGAGCTCGCCGCCCCTCCCCACTCCTCTAGGATCGATCCATTCGACCAATACAGCAGCATGGTAGATGAGCTAGTCGCCCCTTCCCCCAACACATCCAGGATCCCGTCAATCCCCAGGGCCCGCCGCCCCTCCCTAAGCACTCCAGCAAGGCACCATCCCCTGTCCATTGCGTCTACTAACAGCCACACTTTTCCTGGTTACATTGACGTGTACAATAACATATTTGGGCATTTAGTACATTACATGTTGATATGTAGGCTAAGATATATTAATATGGCCCTAGTTAACCTATCAATAAATGGGTTACCAATAAATTCAGTTAATAGGCCAGTTCACCAATTAATCCCTACTCCTCACCCCACCCAGCAGCTACTAGTTACCAATATCCTAAACATTGGTCCATATGCACTTATAAAGAATGGCACATTAATAGATTGTCCCAAATGGATAGCAACTTCAATGTTTGAAAGATAATCCATGTTCAATACTGTGGCATGGTAACCTCAAGTTTTTACCCTATTTTTTATAGTTGTTTGGAACATGTTGTTTCTTCCCGGTATTTTCTAGTAGTAGATCCTAGGATATTCACTCATCTTACACAGATAACTTGTCTTCAGTATCATCAAGGGAGATTTAAATTTCTTATTATAGTAGAGAGACGTCCAAAATTTATAATACCAAGTCCAGTTCTTTGGCAAATTCTGGGGATCTTGTGCTCTCACCACAATCATCAATAGGCCTTGCTAATCCTATATAGCCCTCTCATAAGAAGCGCAAGGGTCCTCTTCCATTCGGTATTAATTAGAACGAGTCGTAAACAAAGAGCTGAATCCTGTTAAGGATATCAACAAGAAAACAACAAGTTGCAGGCCACTATCATCTACAGCTGCTACAAGCAGTTCCATGCTAGAGCAAGAATGAAGATGAGCATGAGCGTTGTAACGACATGCCTCACCATAGCCTGCAGAGAAAATTCAATGGCATGAGTGCGTTTTATTCTCCACCTGTTGGCCTTCAAACTCAAGTGATCTTAGTTCCCATGGTGTTCAACAAGACATGGGTGAGGATGAAGGGGAATGTCAATTTGCTTGAAAACCTATTTTTATCTCGTAGGTAGAGGCTGGGAAGGTCCATTGGAGGGTGAGCATCTAGTCTTACTTGCGTGTAAGGTGTGCAAGTCACGTCACCAATAGCTAGGCAGTCAAATTCACTCTTGAACACTCGGTAATAGTTACATGGGTTGCACCCCTTCCGGCGCGGTTGAAGGGTAGGATATCATAAGGAAATGCAAAGAACAAATATAAAAGTAGCAAACCAATAGGTGCATACCTTAATAGTCACAACATACCTAGAGGCAACACTAGATGAAGCCAACAGTGGAATCATCCACCTCGTCTGTCCCATACAACTCATCGCCATATGAGCCTCCCTCAACTGATGGCCTGCCGATGGTGAAGTATTTGTATGACCATACCTATATGACAAGAGGGCACTCACAAATCATGAGGATTTACATATCACGGTGCATGTCTTGCTCAGTTCGTGGTACCTTGAGCAAAGCACCGCAGAGCCAAAACTGAGTTGAGGCATCTTCGGCTTGGCATCGATGATCATTCTGGCTATGTGTATCATGCGCTTGTCCATGGTGTCACCACGGGAGCTCAGGAACATCACCTAGACAAATAAAAATAGGACGAACACATCCAACTAACGACTAACAAGTTCATCGCTTGCTTCATCCACATTACGGTTGATGATGCCCGCCTGCCAGAAAAATAACATAACATACATTCCACACAAAATAAATTCCACATGGATAAAATTGACAAGGAAAAAACCTAACAGGATTTGGAAAATATCGTTATACCTTAAATTGACGAAGCCACTTCAGCATGGGTCCACTGATGTTTTTATTGGGATCCAGATAGTTTCGGTATGTTAGCGAGTATGACCCTCCTGAAATGATCATCAAGGTCTGTGTGCTAGTCATCAGGTGTATCTTATAGCATGAGGACTTCCCCTGCTATAGGTAAGCCAGTGAGCATTTCTTCACGCATGGTAGGTGAAACGTGTTCATCTCGGGACCCCAGTGTTCGGCTAGAGCAGCAAAGATCGATGAGGCATAATTGAAGTCATCCGGCCGAGCAGCCAAGGGCTGAACATCCATGCTAGTGGAAGAAGGCCAACTCTTCACAACATGGTTGATGAAAAGTTTCTGGTAAAAGGGGTGGTTGCCAAATAGTTGTGAAAGCCAAAGAGGGCCTTTAGGCGTACACGTCCATACATCAACGACCCAACCTCCATGTTTCCTTCCCGGTGCGGATTCTAAATGTGTCTAAATTCTCACGCTTGCAGCATTGGTGTGTTTCATTCTCACAGTCTAGTAGCTCATACTGCCAATGTAATGTAGCTCTCCGGGTATTATCATTGTGCAATATCATTCTTTTATTTAAGCAACCATAATTGTTCTTAAGAACAAGAAGAATGCAAACGGCAGAGTTACAAGATTATCAACCATAATATACAAACTATTCTTAATTAAGGAGTTCTATCAACCATAATTACGTATGAGTTGGTGATATACAAAACACATATAGATGTACCAAATCATGTATGATTAGTCCTATTTTGGTAACGCAATAAGGAAATGATAGCTTTTTTATTGTAGAAAGCACCAGCAGCACATGTGGAAGTATTTTCTGTAGAGACAATTTACCCTCTTGCTCAGAAATAATTGCAAGTAAATGTAATTTTGATTCCATAGTAATCTTCTCATTCTCAATACTTCAATCTATTGTGGCAAGTATAAAAATTAAGCAAACTACAAATTCGGAACCAAATAAGATATTCTATACTACAACAAACTCATGTTCCCCTTTCTGCAGCCTGTATTGAATTGAATAAAAAAGAGACAACTTAGCGTCGGTATAGGGTTTGCTCGACCAACGGGTGATAACCGGTACAAAAACATCATCAAAGGGACCCACAAAATAGTAGTATATATATATATATAGAAAAATTGAGTAACACATCAATGTGGGGTGGAAGCTCGCCTTCATTGTCTTGGTGCCCGCTCAACTCATATGCGGCAGCGGCAGCATGGTCCTGCTCCTCCTCAAGTTTCAATTCATCGTCCATGGTGGCTCTAGGTTAGGAGTTTGGGAGGAGAATCAATTGCTTCCAACTGTGGAGATTGAAAGATTGTTTGGATGGGGAATTGATTGACTACCTTGGAAGAGGTACGGGGTCCTGAAGCAATGGCTTGAGATATGATATTGAGGTGTTCATATATTGCAACTAGCTATTGCAGTGGAGTGGATGGTGAATGCGAGGTGATGTATACTATGCAACTTTATTCTTGTAGACTCGTGTTGGGCCTCCAAGCGCAGAGTTTTGTAGGACAGTAGCAATTTTCCCTCAAGTGGATGACATAAGGTTTATCAATCCGTGGGAGGTGTAGGATGAAGATGGTCTCTCTCAAACAACCCTGCAACCAAAAACAAGAAATCTCTTATGTCCCCAACACATGAAGGAAATATGCCCTAGAGGCAATAATAAAGTATTATATATTTCCTTATATCCTGATAAATGTTTATTATTCATGCTAGAATTGTATTAACCGGAAACATAATACATGTGTGAATACATAGACAAACAGAGTGTCACTAGTATGCCTCTACTTGACTAGCTCGTTAATCAAAGATGGTTATGTTTCCTAGCCATAGACATGAGTTGTCATTTGATTAACGGGATCACCTCATTAGGAGAATGACGTGATTGACATGACCCATTACGTTAGCTTAGCACCCGATCGTTTAGTATGTTACTATTGCTTTCTTCATGACTTATACATGTTCCTATGACTATGAGATTATGCAACTCCCGTTTACCGGAGGAACACTTTGTGTGCTACCAAATGTCACAACGTAACTGGGTGATTATAAAGGTGCTCTACAGGTGTCTCCAAAGGTACTTGTTGGGTTGGCGTATTTCGAGATTAGGATTTGTCACTCCAATTGTCGGAGAGGTATCTCTAGGCCCACTCGGTAATGCACATCACTATAAGCCTTGCAAGCA
This sequence comes from Triticum aestivum, assembly GCF_018294505.1. Taxonomy (NCBI): domain Eukaryota; kingdom Viridiplantae; phylum Streptophyta; class Magnoliopsida; order Poales; family Poaceae; genus Triticum; species Triticum aestivum. The sequence continues at coordinate 117,940,461 of NC_057814.1, forward strand.
TTGTGACTAATGATTTAGTTGCGGGATGATGTATTACGGAACGAGTAAAGAGACTTGCCGGTAACGAGATTGAACTAGGTATCAAGATACCGATGATCGAATCTCGGGCAAGTAACATACCGATGACAAAGGGAACAACGTATGTGGTTATGCGGTCTGACCGATAAAGATCTTCGTAGAATATGTGGGAGCCAATATGGGCATCCAGGTCCCGCTATTGGTTATTGACCGGAGAGGTGTCTCGGTCATGTCTACATAGTTCTCGAACCCAAAGGGTCCGCACGCTTAAAGTTACGATGACAGTTATATTATGAGTTTATGTGATTCGATGTACCGAAGGTTGTTCGGAGTCCCGGATGTGATCACGGACATGACGAGGAGTCTCGAAATGGTCGAGACGTAAAGATTGATATATTGGACGACTATATTCGGACACCGAAAGTGTTCCGGAGAAGTTTCGGATTAAACCGGAGTGCCGGAGGGTTGCCGAAACCCCCCGGGGAAGTATTGGGCCTTGGTGGGCCTTGAGGGGAGAGAGAGGGCAGCAGCCAGGAGGTGGCGCGCCCCCTCCCAAGGGGAGTCCTAGTTGGACTAGGAGAGGGGGCGCAACCCCCTTTCCCTCTCCCTCTCCCTCTCTTTCCTCCCCCCCCTTCTTTCCTAGTAGGACTAGGAAAGGGGAGTCCTACTCCTACTAGGAGGAGGACTCCCCCTCTCTCCTTGGCGCGCCTAGGGCAGCCGGCCTCCCCCTTCCTCCTTTATATACGGGGGCAGGGGGGCACCTAAGGACACACTTTGATATACGATATTTTAGCCGTGTGCGGTGCCCCCCTCCACTAGATTACACCTCCATAATACCGTCGCGGAGCTTAGGCGAAGCCCTGCATCGGTGGAACATCATCATCATCACCACGCCGTCGTGCTGACGAAACTCTCCCTCAACACTTGGCTGGATCGGAGTTCGAGGGACGTCATCGAGCTGAACGTGTGTAGAACTTGGAGGTGCCGTACGTTCGTTACTTGATCGGTCGGATCGTGAAGACGTACGACTACATCAACCGCGTTGTGATAACGCTTCTGCTGTCGGTCTACGAGGGTACGTGGACAACACTCTTCCCTCTCGTTGCTATGCATCACCCTATCTTGCGTGTGCGTAGGATTTTTTTTGAAATTACTACGTTCCCCAACAACACACCCAATACAATGGAAATTGTATAGGTGCACTAGTTCGGCAAAGAGATGGTGATACAAGTGTAATATTGATGGTAGAAATATATTTTTATAATCTGAATAAATAAAAACAGCAAGGTAGCAAATAGTAAACGGGCATAAAAACCATATTGCAATGATTAAAAATGAGGCCCAGGGTCCGTACTTTCACTAGTGTAACCTCTCAACAATGCTAACATAGTTGGATCATATGATTATCCCTCAAGGTGCAATAAAGAATCACTCCCGAGTTCCTATTAGCGGAGAACAAAAGATAGGAATTGTTTGTAGGGCACGAAACCACCTCAAAGCTATTCTTTCTGTTCGATCTATTTAAGAGTTCGTACTAAAATAACACAAAGCTATTTTTTCCGTTCGGTTTATCCTAGAATTCGTACTAGAATAACAGCAAAGCAAATTCATATTCATAATACTCAATCCACACAAAGAACTATAAAGAGACCCCAAAGTTTCAGTCAGAGAAAAGATAATAAAAATGTGCATCAACCCCTATGCATAGATTACCCCAATATCACCGCTGGAATCCGCAAGTTGAATGCCAAAACACATATCAAGTGAATGAATAGGATACCTCATTGTCACCTCAAGTATTCATACCGCAAGACATATATCATGTGTTCTCATATCTGAATATTCAATCCGATAAGACAAAACTTCAAAGGCTAAACATTCAATTCATCACAACAAGAGTATAGAGGGGAGAAACATCATATGATCCGACTATATTAACGAAGCCCATGATATAGATCACGAGAGAGAGAGAGAGAGAGAGATCAAACACATAGCTACTGGTACAAACCCTCAGCCCCGAGGGTGGACTACTCCCTCCTCATCGTGGTGGCCGTCGGGATGATGAAGATGGCCACTGGTGATGATTCCCCTCCGGCAAGGTGCCGGAACGGGGTCTAGATTAGTTTTTAGTGGCTACAGAGCGTTGCGGCGGCGGAACTTCTGATCTATGTCTACCCCGAAGGGTTTCGGAATATTTGGGAATTTATAGTGCAAAGAAGGGGTACAGGAGGCCCCCGAGGTGGGCACAACCCACCTGGGCGCGCCAGGGGGCCCTGGGGCGCCCTGGTGGGTTGTGCCCCCCTCGGGGCACCCCCCAGGTGCAGCTCTGGCCCATTGGGTTCCTTCTGGTCCAAAAAAATCTCCATAAAGTTTCATTGCGTTTGGACTCCGTTTGATATTGATTTCTTGCGATGTAAAAAACAAGCAAAAAACATCAACTAGCACTATGCACTGGGTCAATAGGTTAGTCCCAAAAAATATATAAATTTTCTATAAAATGATTGTAAAACACCCAAGAATGATAAAATAACAGCATGAATACTTCATAAATTATAGATACGTTGGAGACGTATCACGAGGCAACTAAAGTATTGGGGATATTAGAATTTTGCCTCCTTGTTTGACGATACGGTCGGAAAGTCGCCCGTTCAAAAGGTGGGTAAGAAAATTTCCACCTAAATAGTTGTGGTGCGACAATGAGCCTTCCAAACATTCTCTGAGATACGTACATGTGCACCAATGTAGCCTCTTCTTGGAGCAATTTGTCAATAAGAATAGTGGATATATCGGTGCACATGCACGCTACTCAAATAGAGTACATAAGTTTCGCTACGGCATCACAATGATTTAGGTGGCAATTTATTGCCCGCCTTTTGAACGGTCAACTTTGCAGCTGTATCGTGAAACAAAGAAGTGAAAGTTGGTTTTCTCTCATTACTTTAACTCACCCCGCGTTCTCCATCTGCTCCACTACAACGGCTAGTAGCAATCAATCAACTTCCCTCAAGTAGTTGATTCGTATGACTTTTTTTCCATGGAGTACATCTTCCAAGGTTCCAGTCAACCAATTCGCCCCACAAACCCTCTCCAGTCTCCATAGTCGGAAGCAATCGATTCTCCTTCCAAACCCCTAACCTAGAGCCGGAATGGACGATGACTTCAAAATCCAGCAGAAGCAGGACCACGATGTCACCGTTGCAGACGAGTCAAGTGGGCACCCGGACAATGAAGGTGAGCTTCCACCCCGCCCCGACACGTTACTCATTTTTCTATATATAATACTATTTTGTGGGTGTCATCGATGATGTTTTTTCCACTAGGCATCGCCCATTGGTCGAGTGGTCCCTGTACTGACTCCCGGTTTCTTCTTATCGATTCGATTCATTACATGCCGCATAAAGTGGAACATGAGTTGTTGTGGTTAGGGATGGACGAAAAGCTCGAAGCTCACGAGCATAATGCGTGCTTGATAGTTTGGCTCGTGCTCGTTAGTTAATGAACCAAGCCGAATAGTGTTTTTTGCTTGTTAAGATTAACAAGCTTAACGTGCGAGCAAACGAGTTTCACGAGATAACTCATTTAGCTCATTAATTTTCAAAAGTTTGGCATGAGACCCCTAGTTCGAATCAGCCCACTAACAAAAGAGTTGACAAGTTAGTCCAGCCTAGGGGCCTAGCTCCCCGGCCCACTTCGGCACTACTGCTAGACCTAGGAGCCAGTCATTAGGAACCAAACGTCCTTGTTTAATTTATGTCATTTTTGAATTTTTGATGGGATCATGGGATTCTTATGTTTTGTTTATTACCTTAACGAGCACTCATGAATGCTCGCGAGCATAACGAGCCCATAATTAACGAACCAAGCCGAACAGAGGTTTTAGCTTGTAAATATTAATGAGCTTAATGATAACGAGCCGAACGAGCCAAGCAACTCGTTAATCCAACCCTAGTTGTCGTATAGCAAATCTTATCTAGTTGCCAATCTACAGTTTGTTTATTAAGATAATTGCCACAATAGAATTTAATGTTGAGAATAAGAAGATTAGCATGGAACCAAATTACTTTTACCTACATTTTTTTCTAAGCAAGTGGGTAAATTTCTCTAAAGAAAATACGGTTACTTGTGCCGCTGGAGATATGTGTTGCAATTCATCTAAATAATACGTACTTATATTGAAGCTTTATGTACTATATTGTTGTTTATAGAAATCTTCAAATAAGAATAGTTTGTATATATGATTGATAATCTTGTTCTTAAGAATGACGGCGGTTGCTAAAAATATGCTAGTGCATAAGGGCAATACCCATAGAGCTACTTCTATGGGATTGATAGGCGCCACCGCTACATGCGTGATAATTTAGAGGCATTTAGGATCTGCACTTTTTGGCAACCATCCTTTTTACAAGGAACTTTTCATCAATCAGGTTTTCAAGAGATGGTCTTCTTCCACTAGTGTGGATGAAAGAGCCCGCGGCTACTCGAACGAAGCACTTTAATTGTGACCCATATATCAATGTCTCCCTTGTCGACTGCTTGTGTCCTGACTTGAACATGTATCACCTACTATGCAGGGAAATGATGATCAGTTTGCAAGACGTCTACATCACCATCGGCTAACCCATAGCAGGGGATATCGTCATGCTGCAAGATGCACCTGATGACTGGCACTCAGACCTTGTTGACCATTTGAGGAGGGTTGTATCGCCAACATGCCGAAACAACGAGGATCCTAAGAAAAACAACCATGGACTCATGTTGAAGTGGCTTCGTTAGTTTAAGGTATAACGATAACTTTTAAATCATGTTAGCTTTTCCCTGTCAAATTTTATCTGTGTCGATTATATTTTGTATGCAGTGTATGTTATGTTATTTTTGTGGCTGGTGGGTATCATGAATCGTAATGTGTATGAAACAACTGATGAACTTGTTAGTCGTTAGTTGGAGGCGTTGATCTTGCTTTTATTCGGTCGGGTGATGTCCGCCAGCTCCCACGGTAAATCCATGGACAAGCGCGTGATTCGCATAGTCAGAATGAAAGCAGATGCCGACTGAAGGTGCCTCAGCTTAGCTCTGGCTCTGAAGTGCTTTGCTTGATGTACCGTGAACTACATAAGGCGTGTAGCAGGATTGTTAAATCCTTGAAGATTTGTGGGTGCTCTCTTCTTGTGCAGGTATGGTCGTACAAACACTTCACTAGGTCGAAGGCAGCCCATATATGGCAGTGGGTTGTACGGAGCAGATGAGGTGGAAGGTGTGACGCCCCAGATTTGATCGTACACTAATCATACACGCAAATGTGTACGATCAAGATCAAGGACTCACGGGAAGATATCACAACACAACTCTAGACACAAATTAAAATAATACAAGCTTTATATTACAAGCCAGGGGCCTCGAGGGCTCGAATACACAAGAGTCAGCGGAAGCAATAATATCTGAGTACATACATAAGTTAAACAAGTTTGCCTTAAGAAGCCTAGCACAAATGTAGCAATGAGTGAAAAGGCAAGGCCTCCTTCCTGGGACCTCCTAACTACTCCTCGAAGCCGAACTCCACGTAGAAACATCCTTGGGATCCTCTGGCTCCTGGACTCCATCATCTGGTTGCGACATCCAAAAAAATGGAAAAGGTGGAAAAGAGGGAGCAAAGCAACCGTGAGTACTCATCCAAAGTACTCGCAAGCAAGGATCTACACTACATATGCATTGGTATCAATGAAATGGGTAGTATCTATGGACTGAACTGCAGAATGCCAGAATAAGAGGGGGATAGCTAGTCCTATCGAAGAGTACGCTTCTGGTCGCCTCCATCTTGAAGCATGTAGGAGAGAGTAGCAAGTGCAGCATCAAGTTGCAACGCATAGCAATCCTACCCGGCGATCCTCCCCTCGTTGCCCTGTGAGAGAGCGATCACGGGGTTGTATCTGGCACTTGAAAGGGTGTGTTTTATTAAGTATCCAGTTCTAGTTGTCATAAGGTCGGAATACAACTCCGGGTCGTCCTTCTACCGAGGGACACGACTATTCGAATAGATAAACTTCCCTGCAGGGGTGCACCACATTACCCAACACGCTCGATCCCTCTGGCCGGACACACTTTCCTGGCTCATGCCTGGCCTCGGCAGATCAACACGTCGCAGCCCTACCTAGGCACAATAGAGAGGTCGGCACGCTGGTCTAAATCCTAAGTGCGCAGGGGTTTGGACCCATCGCCCATTGTTCACCTACACGTTGCGTGGGCAGCCGGTGAGCAGACCTAGCAACCTCCATTACAAAGGAAGTTGCGTTACACGGTCCAACCCGGCGCGCCCCGCTCAGTCGCTGACGTCAAGAAGGCTTCGGCTGATACCACGACGTCGAGTGCCCATAACTGTTCCCATGTAGTTGGTTAGTGTGTATAGGCTCGTAGCCAAACTCAGATCAAATATCCAGATCTCGTTAAGCATGTTATTTGAAGTTTCCGCGGTCGCCGACCAGGACCTAGCCCACCTGTCTCCTAGGTGGTCACAACCAGCCCTGTCGCTCCGCCACAAAGTAACACTCACTACAAAAAAAGAGACACATCCGTGACATTTTGGCCGAAGGATTTTTTTTTCTGTCATACATATGACACTTCTATGACGATAATTGTGACAAAACCCGGTATCATCATAGATGTGGTGGGCTCCTACTTCTATGACAAAAAATCATGACAGAAAATGGGCTTTTCGTCCTGGGCGGGCCGGAGACGCAGCTGCATGACATTCTTTGGGCCGTCCATGACGGAAATAACCATGGTAGAAGCGAGGGGGAGGAAAATTTCGGTGAGTTCCCGGTTACGGTGGGAGGTCGGGGGCCGAGCGATGCGCGTTTCTGTCGTACACGTACGCGCGTGTGTGCGAGGCGTTGGCTCTAACCGAACCCGAGCGAGGCGTTGGGCTCTAACTGAACCCGAGCGATTGCAGTGCAGGCTAGGCGTTACTAAACCCGAGCGATCGATCGATGGCTGTTAACTGAACCCGATCGAGCGATTCCTTCGCTACTGCTGCTAACTGAAGCCGATCGATTGGATGAACAGTGAGTGTTGCGGGGTGGGGGGGTTGGATGAACAGTGAGCGGTGGCGTTGCGTCTGGATGAACAGGACCCCGTGGTGTGGAGGGCTGGATGAACAGTAGACGTTGGAGGGTGCCCGTGGAGGGGTGGTTGAGCAGGACCCCGTGGTGTGGAGGGCTGGATGAACAGTAGACGGTGGAGGGGTGCCCGTGGAGGGGTGGTTGAACAGTAGCCGGTGGAGTAGCGCACGGTGGAGGTTGGATGAACAGGAGCCCGTGGAGGTTTGAGGAGGTCGACGGTGGAGATGAACAGTATCCCGTGGAGTCCCATTTTGCGGTACGCCACACCCCTCCCGATCAACAGGACCCCCGTTTCGACCGTAGCGCTCCAACACAAGTCCGTTTCCTCCATTTTGCGGTATGCCACACCCTCCGATCAACAGGACCCCCGTTTCGACCGTAGGAGGTCCGTTTCCTCCGTTTTGCGGTACGCCAGACGCCTCCCGATGAACATGATCCCGTTTCGAACGTGGCCGGTCGAACACAAGGCCGTATCCTCCGTTTTGCGGTACGCTAGGCCTCGTTTCCAACGCCTGTTTCGTCCAAGCCCTCCAGATGAACACGACCACGCATTCCGTTCCGACCCAGCCAGTTGGCTCCCACGCGTTCCGTTGACTCCCGATGAACACGACGCATTCCGTTGCCTCCCCATGAACACGACGCATTCCGTTGCCTCCCCATGAACACGACGACGACGCTGTTTCTCCGTTCCGACCCAGCCATGTACACGAGCCCTGGCCATACGTATGCGCGAGTAGGGCTTCGAGACCCTGCCCGTATGTACGTATGTGGTCGTATTTTCTTTCTTCCACCCTGGCCGCTGTACGTACGTGTACATGCTACGTGCGCGCCTCTACTATGACACGTACGCGCCTCTACTACGACACGTGCGCGCCTCTACATCGACCAGTATATATGTACGTACACGTTCGCGACCATAATGACAACGCTACGTACGCTTCGACCAGGTGGGTCCCGACTGTCAGGCACTTCCTTGCGTGCAAAGATGTAGCTGGTGGGTCCCAGCAGTCAGGGGGGCTAATCGTTTTTTTCGGACGCACTTCCTTGCGTGCGAAGATGTAGCTGGTGGGTCCCAGCAGTCAGGGGGGCGAATCATTTTTTTCGGACGCACTTCCTTGCGTGCTAAGAAGTAGCTGGTGGGTCCCAGCAGTCAGGGGGAAACGTTTTTTTCATGAAATACGATGGCCCGTTCGGTGGGTCTCCGCTGTCAGGTGGAGGAATAATTATTTTGCGCGTAATAAGGAGACACTTCCTTGCTGCTGCCGTGGACCCAGTTGTTAGCCTCTCCACGTACAGTCCATGTCCGACGGAAGCCATTCCTTGACCACGTTGACCACGCCGCACCGAGAGCACCAGGGCGGTGGACAACGACGAGGCCTAGGAAGGGGACGATGCGGAGCCGGGGAAGACGCGACAGTGGATGCCCACGCGTAGAGGAGTATGAGGGTTCACTCGTTCGGCTGCGGTGTGAGGCTGCCATCGCCGCAGAATAACAGGGGGTGTGGGTGTGTAGAGGGGTGGCCTGGCCAGCGGTGGGAGTAGTAGGGGGCGGTGAGGCCTCCGTGGCATCACAGCCGGCCACGGGCGGCAGGAGCAGGCGGCACGACCATCGCTGCTTTGGGCGGCTGGAGCAAGAAGACCAGAGGTTGAAGAAGCACTACGGCCGTTGGATGGACATCGTACGGTCACTGGAGCTAGAATCGTTCATATATTGACTAAATTTGACAAAGGCCTCCGTCCCAGTCAACTTAGTAGGCCCACAAGTCAGCCTGCCACCAAGGTGGGTCCCAGCTAGCAGGGGAGTATTCATTTTTTTGTGCGTAATAAGGAGGCACTTCCGGTGGGTCCGAGCTGACAGCGGGGGGGACGTTTTTTTCGCGAAATACGGTGGCCCGTCCTGTGGGTCCCAGCAGTAAGGGGGAAACTTTTTTTCGCGAAATACTGGTGGCCTGTCCGGTGGGTCCCTGCTGTCAGGTGGAGGAATAATTATTTTCCGCGTAGTAAGGAGGCACTTCCTTGCGGCTGCCGTGGACCCAGCTATTAGCTTCTCCACGTACAGTACTCTTCCCATGGAAGTCGGTCGTTGACCACATTGACCATGCCGCGCCGAGAGCACCACGGCGGTGGACGACGGCGAGGCCTAGGAAGGGGACGGCGCGGAGCCGAGGAAGATGCGGTAGTGGAAGCCCGTGCGGAGAGGAGTACGAGGGTTCACCGGTTCGGCTGCGGTGTGAGGCTGCCGTCGCTGCAGAATAACAGGGGGTGTGGGTGAGTAGAGGGATGCCCTGGCCAGCGGTGGGAGTAGTAGGGGCGCTGAGGCCTGCGCGGCAGCATAGCAGGCCACGGGAGGCGGGAGTAGGCGGTCCCGCCGGCGCTGCTTTTGCGGCTGGAGCAAGAAGATCAGAGATTGAAGAAACACGACGGCCGTTGGATTGACATCCAACGGTTACGTGTGCTAGAATCATTTGTTGACGTATATAATAACTAAAAAAATCTTGCATACGCGTCAACTAAATAGAGCCACAAGTCAGACCACTCCCTCTTTTTTTAATAATTGATATATAGCTCATGGCAACTTCTTATGCAATTTATTGCAGTCGTTTTTTTGGGTTGGCCAGGGCCAATTTCGCATATTTCTGTGGCTTCCAAACTAGGTTAATGCCCAGTGAAATAGGAATCTGAATATGTGCAAAAAAATCAGTAATTATAAAGTAATTGCCAATTTGTCATCTGTTTTTATATTTACAACCCATTTCATATTACTTTCAAGATTTGCAGGCGTCTTGAAAGAGTTGCAGCCCATCAGGGCGTAGAAAAATAAGTAGGCCTGGATTGGGTATTCTTCAGAAAAAATAAACTGGGCTCATTTTCACAAAGAAAAAACTAGCTGGGCTGGTCACATGGTGAACATAAAATATAAGCCTGGGCTAGACGGGCCATAGCCCAGTTCAAACCCTGCTCCATCTCAACAATACCAAGCAAAAAAATACTGCTCGAGCAGCTACCTCCCAGGTGTCAGCCGATCTTGTGCTGTTCTCTTGTCTATTGACTATATACGCTCACAATATCGTGGGTCCCAGATGTCAGGAAAACACTAGGAGGAAGAATTTTATTTTCCCATACGCTGACGTGGTGGGCCCCTACTCTCATCCTCTCCACGGACTTCTACCGATTCCTGTTGTTTCTTGACCATGTTGACAAAGCGAGAGGGCGGCGCTGCGGCGAGCGCACCAAAGCGCGTGGAGGGCGTCGGCGTTAGCGATTTAGGAGATGGTGGGGCGGCGATGCGTGCGCTGAGGCACAACCAGCCATGGGAGGCGGAAGCAGGCGGCCCCGCCGGTGCTGGTTTGGTTTTGGCGGATGGAGGAAGACAGGACTAAAGAAACACGACAGACTGTAAAAGCAGCAGGAGTGCTTAACAACCTTAACTAAAACCAGCAGGGGCACTTAACAACGAAAGCTGAAAGCAGTATGAGTACTTATACAGGTTCAACCGTAGAAAGCACGCCTCGAACAGTGCTACTTTGCCTACAGTTAACCAACGGTGAGGCCGCCAAGCCCCAGGACAAGGCCCAGGCGCCACCCCGCACATCCACAACCTTCTGAAAGCGGCTTCATCTCGCAACGTGGTCAATAAACAGGATATTCGCTTTAGAGCCATGGAAAAGCATGAACATAATCTTCTGTCCTATTCTCCAAGATGGACGGGCCTTCATTATTTGAGACCACCCATGAATAAGTATCTTTTCACCTCCAAGGGGAATTGAGTAGGTCGACATAAACATCATGTTGTGACCAAGCGCAAGTCTGACCCGAGCATGGTCAGGCATCTGTATAGGAACAATAGAACTCGGCAGTTCCTGTTTCAAGAAGATCACAGCTGTAAAACTGTGTATAAGCAATAGTTTATGAACAACATATATAACAGAAAACAGCTCATACCATAAGTTTCTCGACACAGTTGGACATGTTCAACGAGTGCAGCAGTGCCACACATATCCCACGTGGCCTTCCACCATTGAAACGCCCCACAAGGACCTCAAGACGATCAATAAAGTGTAGGAACTTGTGGATGTCGATTCAATCAACTTCAGTGCCATTAGTAACAGCCGGGTTATTACAGATTAACAAACGAGCAGACTGCTTAACTCCGAAAAAACCTACACGTGCCACCAATTATAAGAAAATATTAGTTAGAAGTAGCATCTTCGTGAGAGATTCGTTGCTACTTCTAAAGTTAAATTGTGATTAGTTAAACATAATAGGTGGATTAAGAAGTAATCGAGGCAACAAGCAAGAACCAGATACAAAACTAACATGGATGAACAATTGGAACGACGTCGGGGTGGAAGATCGCAATGAAGATGAGACCAGGTTCTGCTATTTCCATCAACATTCGTGCACCAACTTTCAGTCCGTAACACTTGAGAAAGTTTATCCAAGTTCGGCCATAAAAAAGCAGCGATCTTCTTGGTTCATGAACCCAACTCGGAACTTATATTCATGGCTTGTCATCACTGTGACCATTAAACTAGTGTATTCAGTTATGGCAAGGCCGAGCATCTTGAGTACATGTGTTCTGGCAGAGCAAATAATACACTGCAGGAAAAATAATATGAGGACACAGCATGTTCAAAAAACCCCCACCCTCCCGGATAGAAAAAAGGATTCTAGGAACATACTGTGCGCGTTTCAAAATGTTGTGTGAGGATGAGAAGGAACAAGTGTGGCGTCTCGCCGAGGGCGCAGAAACCTGTAGGGTACTCGCACTTTGGGCACTGCAAATGAAACACACTAGATTCAGTAGGAAGAAAAATGCAACAACGGCGGCGGCTGCCATCCTAGGATTACCTGCGACCAAGGGACTTGGATTTATCGGGGATGGATGAAGAATTCATAACTGGTTCTCCATGAGAAAACCCTATGCAATCACCGAGAGGGGGTTTTCTCTGAACAAGCAGACAAGGGAGAAGGGGATTCAGGCCCAGTGAAATATTGTCGCTTCGTCCATCCAGCTTACTGCTCAAGCTGGAAAGGGGGGTTGTGATTTGACGGCTCATTGGGCATTACTGCGGCGCTACGACCGGGGTGTGTCTACCGTGAAGTTGTGCACTCTAATTTGTGCATATGGCACGTGGACCCCGTTGTCGGTTGCCCCACATATCAGCGAAAGGAAGTAGAAAGACAAGAGTAACTAGTTACACATAAATATAATTTTTGACAGAGAGATACTCCCCCTGTAAAGAAATATACAAATCTTTTATATCACAGGCTCACCTTGCCGAGAAATATACTCCCTCTGCAACACACGGGCATTATGGGGGTTCAGCTTTTTTTATGGGGGTTCAGCTGAGAATATAATACTCAGATAGGCTCACGGTTCTAGACTTTGGGCCGCAGGTCGACCCTGCATGTTTGGGGGCCCATGTGTTCTATCTCAGCGCTTTTCATATTGCAAGCGATCGGTACAACGCTGGTTTTATATGCTGTCGCAAGGCGAATACACAAAATTGAATAAAGCACGGCAGCTGTTGGAATGAAATCCAACGATAGTTCCTAACCAGCAATCAGAGTTGCAATTCTATCAACGATATACCATGTGATAAATAATACTGTCGTACTACTTATACACACAGGACACTTGTTTCACCATGCCAGATTATTACATCAAAATCTCTCGGAGGATAGATCAGTTCGGCAGTTGCGTGCTGCTACTGAAGAATTTCAAAGTTGATTTGGACCAGCTCTCCTTGCCGAGAAAGTTTGATTTTGACATCATGCCCTACGGCAAGATATGATTTAGATTTGAACCTTGACCATCCTTTAGCATCAATCATCATGCGACCATCCTTTGTACTTACGGTATATTGAGCAGGTTCATTCACACCAAGGCTGCGCATGGTAAGAGAAACTTGGCCGCGGTCGCCCGGATTGTTGAACGACTCCCTCGGTTTTCTAGGAATTCTCTGTTTGCAAACAAGAAGACATACCCAAACAGTTAGATCAACACAGTTAATCATGTGAAACAACATGGAAAGAAAAAAGAATGAAGCACTTGGGCGGCCAATGCTTACCAAGAAGGTGGACATGTCGGTTTTTGTAAGGACTTTGGTATATGAAGTGCGAACTGCAGCCCAGTCTGTTGCCGGTGCAACTGCATGGGCCGGAGCAGATGCAAGTGCAAGTGTTGGTGCAGGTGCCGAAGTCGGGGAGGAGGGGTGGGGGTGCACAACCAATCGGTGATTGGGAGGGTGGGGACAAATATAATCTAAACAACCCTAAACAAAGCTCCACAATTTTATCTAAGGTCGAGGGGTTGACCCCCGACAATCATAGCTCCGCCTAAACACAACATTTGCATGTACTGTAGTACTAGACTTAATATTCATGTTTCGGTTTCATGTTCATTTTAAATATTGAACTGAGGACCATGGATGTCTTACATTTTACTCCCTTCGTTCCTAAATATTTGTCTTTTTAGAGGCTTCAAATGGACTGGCATATACGGATGTATATAGGCATATTTTAGAGTCTAGATTCACTCATTTTGCTCCGTATGTAATCACTTGTTGAACTCTCTAAAAGACTAATATTTAGGAATAGAAGGAGTATTTTTGAATTCGTGTCATACATGGATGGTTTGGAAAAATAGATGCACTATACTTATTGGATTGTTGTTGTGTTCGTGCATGTGTGTCTTTGTGTGTGTGTGTGTGTGGTCATATGCTTGATACATACAAAGTTTTCCCACCTCCATATTGTTCATCTTTTAAATTTGAATTTGCATTGGAAAACTTACTAGGGATACCATGAAATGTGAAATCCACGTTGAGATCACTATATCACAAACTCACTCTAATTCAACAACTCGTCATAAATCAATTACCACGTTGAGATTAGTATTTGCAAGGAAAATACGGGTATTTCAATACACATAGATTCGTTCGGCAATTTAAAAGGTTCCTTTCGTATTCTCGAATGGTAGGACCCAACGGCGTACCAGCCAGACCTTGGCTCGTGTTGATCCTAAAAAAACGGGCTCGTGTCCTTCGGTGGCGTGCGTGGTACGCACATTAGGCAACCCCAACCAGTCGAGCCTCAGCGTTTCAAGTCAAAATATCTGGCGGCCAGAATTCCAGCCCTAGGAAATTCCCCTCATGTCCCCGGTCCATAATGACTACCGATGAACAACGGAGGGATGCTTTAGTAACTAGACAACGTTACCTACCGTGCCGAGCACGGTTCAATTCCCTCGGTCGCCGCTCGTCAAGGTCACCCGTCAACTGCATTGCCTAGTACTACTACTACACCAGGATGAGCACAGAATGGAGCCCGTTTGTTCGTGCCTAGTACTTGAGTTAATATATCAGGCAATGCACTCGTACGGAGGGAAAATCCTTTTACTCTGCATATATAACTTGTCTGAAGTCTAACTAAGCAAAATGTTTGACCAAATCCTTTCTTAAGAAATACAACAGGACAGATGTACGGCTTGAAAATTTATTGCATGATGCAGGTTATGATATTGTTTCGAATCCTGGATCTTAAATTTCAGAAAATCCAAAAGTGAGCATAAATTCTTGAAACTAAGCATGGTCACGTGATATGGCACAAATATTACTTCGTAAGTTTTTTCTTCAATTTGAGACAAGCTGCTTATGACAAGTTGCACAAATGAAGAGCCAAGGTATTTTGGAAGAAAGACCTGTCACGTTAAGGCGAACGCTTTCACTATTGAAACCGTGGGCGTTTACATGCCGCCACGAGTCCCCGCTTCTCATCGGCAGGTGCCGTTCGAGCAAGCGTGTGAGTCGACGAGAGGGGTGCGAGCAGACCGCTGCGCCGGCTGTCAGGGAGGCGTGCAAGCAGACCGCTGTGCAGGCTCACCGGGAGGCGAGCCCTTTGACCAGGCTCCGCCACCCACCATCGTCCCAACTGCTCGCACTTTTAATGTCGCCGGCGCTGCAGTTTAAAATCAACCCTGCACTACCCGGTATCGCTACAATCCTCTCTCTTCCTCTCCGATTCTCCTGTCGTCTACCTCCAACTAGCCTGACCTAAACGTACGTCATGCCGCATCACGATGGTCTGCCCTTAGTATTCCAGTTTCCTGAGGAAGACACCCAGCCAGAGTCTCAAGAACATAAGGCCTTTGGGACGAGCTTGAACTGGCCTTGCGGGAAGACGCCGCGCCTGTCCCCGCTCCCGTTTCGGCTCCCATCGCCCCGACTGCGCCAGCGCCCATCCCCGTGGCATTGATGGGCTGGGAGCCACACATTGTCGCCGAGCATAATCCCACGGGGTTCCACGAGGTCCCCGCCGACTTTCACGCGCCCGTGCACTTGCCAGCGCATGCGCCTGTGCGTGCACTGATGCGCACGCCCGTGCACCTGCCAGCGCATGCGCCTGCACGTGCACTGACGTGCACGCCCGTGCCGGTGCTTGTGCACACGAATGTCTCCGCCGCGCCGTTGACAGTGCCTGTCCCCGCGCGGGTGCCAGTGCCCCCCTCAGCGGCATGGATGGCCGCCGTCGACCGCTTCCTTGCACCAACTCCAGTCGCCTCCTCCCGCCAGTTGATTCGCTCCGAAGTCCAGAACATTTTGGCCTTCCTTGAACCTAGGCCAACGTCCAGGAGTACGCCAACAACGGCGCAAGACGCCGCCGTCGCCGTCGGTCAGTGGCCCGACGACACACAGAGCATGGCAGAGGAGCCGCTTCCCACTGCAAGACGCCCCCACCGCCGCCGCGTAATCTAAATTTGCCATGAAAAACGTTCGGATTGCCATGCTTAAAATCCAAACGTTTATCATTTCCGTTTATTTTATATGGATCGTCATATAATTTGAAGTCGGAGTCAGACTGAACGAAATGTATGGTTTGATCGATTGAATGTTCTGCTAGAGCCGTATCAAATCAAGCCACATGTATTCCTTGTCATCCAAGGACCTAGACTGCTTCAATGTCGAGCGCTCAACATGTTTAGCGTGCAGTTAATTTCATGCCAAAAATAGTGCTAATCACATGACAACACGCAAATAATATCCTAGTAGTTAATATCCGCATGCACTTAATATACTTCCAAATTAACGTGCATTGCACGTACACACTGACTAGTGCTGCTAGTACGTGAAACTGGTGCCGTGACTTGTGAACGCGTCTAGATATGGTCAACGGCAACATCGCCCGCGAGTTCTTCCTGTTTGCCCGTGCGTCTAAACGCAGAAGGGGAGGAGAGAGAGGAGCACACATGGAACCCACCAGTAAGTGAAGGCGAATAGTACTAAAAATAATATTACATGTTATCCATTAATTAGGCTGTGGTAATATAAAAACATTATGTGAACAAAGGGGGTACAACAAACATTGCTATTCTATGTATGTTGCCTATTGACGTGCGGCTTGAAGGCCCGGTCGCATGTTCGATCCTCGTCCTTTATTTTTTAATTTGTATATGGGTCCAAATTTGTTTCATGACATGTGGGCCCCTCGGTGTGTAGTTTGTAGCACTTTAATTTGTGGGTCGAAATTTGTTCTATTCCAAGTGGACTATCGGTGTGTAGTTTTGTAGCTTATTTATAATAATTAAAGAGAACAACATAGTTTTTTCAATAATACCATGGTGCGACGTGAAGGCGAAAGGACGTGCAGAGAGCGATGACCGAGCCAGAGGGAAATCAACTAGGGGAGTTGCGTGGGTTGCAACGGTGTTTGGAGTAGTTGTGGGCCGAATGCTACGAAAATATAATCTAAACCGACCGGAATAAATGCCTACACAAATTAATCCAAGGTTGGAGTGCCCCTCGCAATGTAAATAGCTCCGGCTTTGCGAGGGATGGAGAGGTAGTAGCTTCAACGCGTGGAAGATACGGTGTGAGAAAGCGAGGTCAATCGAGAGACATATAGATAGAGAGACAAAGTGAGTGTGGTCCGACATTCATTGAACAAATATATATGCTCTGGAGAGATATTGTCCGATTGAGCTTTTTGGCAAGGGTGAGGGCTGTAAGATAGAGCTTGAGAGATGATCCAGTCACAGACGTGTAGATATATTTTGTGCGTGGGAGGAAGCAAGGTCAACCGATCACATAGGGTCGCCGTGCGATCGAAAGAGTGAGACGGGTTGGAGAGAGTGACCTAGATAGACGATGTGCGTGAGAGAGTATACAATGTGAATAGGTCGAATTGGGCTCAAACATGGTGATATATCGTTTTTGTCCGAGAAAGAGCGAGGTCAATCAAGACATATGGAGAGAGAGAGAGAGATTGAGTGAGCGTGGCCCACCATGAGGTCGAAAGAGTGGCGGCGGCTTGGATGGACTGACCTAGATAGACAATCTGCGTGAGAGAGTATAGAGTGTGTCGATCGAGGCCCGAACAGGGAGATATATCATTTGTGTGTGAAAGAAAACGAGGTTAAACGAGACTCAGATAAAGAGAGCGAGATTGAGCGAGTGTGGCCCGCCGTGCGGAAGAAAGAGTGAGACAGTCTCGAGGGAGTGACCTAGATATACAACGTGCGTGCGTGCGCACGAGAGGTTGGGGGCTAGATAGGCAATGCATGTATTTAGCGCGAGAGGGTGAGAGGGAGAGGGGGGGAGAGAGAGAGAGCTCGGCATGGGGTGCAATGGCGGGTGTGTGAGGTAAATACATTTGGTAACAGAGTGGAAAAGGGGTTGTGTAGTTGAGAGACTTAGAGATCGAAACATGGAGAGAAAGAATGAACGTGTGTTGGAAACCGATAGCTTCCTAAGGTGGTTAGGAGAGGAAGATTGACCGATACAGGAAGTATGTAGCGTTTGTGCGCGGGGGGGGGGGGGGGGCTAAAAACAACATTTGAATGTACATAGTACGAGACTTAATATCGATGTTTCAATTCGGTGTACATTGTAAGATTTGAACCGAGGACCAGGCATACGGGTAATTATTTCGAATTCGTGCCATACTAAGTTTCGAAAAGTTGACATTGACTCAGTTTGTTGTGCTATTTTGTAGGTCATATGTTTGAATCCATCCAAAAGTTTTCTCACTACCATGGTGTTCATCATATACATATGAATTTGTATTAAAAAAGTAGCATGGATACAGTGAAATGCGAAATCCACGTTAGAATTGGAGATCGCTACGTGACACACACTCTAATTCAAATAACTAACTACGTGACACACACTCTAATTCAAATAACTAATTATGTGACACACACTCTAATCCACGTTAGCGTGGGTACCGTTTCGATTTTTTTTCAAACAACTCCTCATTAATTAATTTATAGTACTCCCTCTGTTCAGTTTTATAAGACCTTGAAAACATTTCAGACAATGTGCAAAACAGTTCATTTTAAGTTGTCTGAAACGACTTACAAAAGTGAACGGATGGAGTATCTCGTTTCGAATGACTAATTATTGCAAGGAAAACACGGGCATGGTAATACATACAGATTCGTTTGCAAATGAAAGAAGATCCGTTTGCATTCTCAAATGTAGGCGCACCAGGTAGACCAGGGTCGTGTCGGGGTGGACGTTGCTTCGGTGCCTTAAAGGCAACTGCCTTTGGGTCACTGACATGTGGGCCGGCCAACTGTTGGGCCCACATGTCATGGACACAAAGGCAGGTGCCTTAAGGCACCGAAGCATAGTCCTGTCGGGGTGGTCGCGTGGGTCGGACGGACGCGTAGCACCCAGCCACACACCCCCTCCCCCCAAAAAAAGGACGACGATAATATAAGTTCGCGCTTCCACATTTCGGATTGAAATATCTGGCAGCCCCAATTCCAGCCCTGCAAAATCTCTCTTCTCCACCATCCCCTTCCGCGCCCAGATTGCTCAAATCCCGAATTCGCCGCCAACCCTCGAATCGCCCCTCGTCTCCTCTCTTTCCCCATCGTTCCCCACCTCTGTGCCGAACGACGACGATGAAGACGACGGTCGTGCTTCACCACCGCACCGGAGCTACCTCATCTACGTCCTCTTCCACCGCACCGGGTGGTCCACCGACAACGTCGGCCGCCGCAACCGACGTGCCTCACAGACACCGAGTTCCACCGCATCAGGTGCGCTTCACCGACGCCGTCTCCCAGCTCACCAGGGCTACTTCACCGAGCACATCGTCGCACCTCCGCCCCCCAAGGCCGTTGGGGCTTCACCAACGGTCTCGTCCACCGCATCGTAGCGCTCCGCTGCCACTCAAGATATGTATCCGTGCGCGGCCAGCCAACGCCAGCGCATCACCCTCAACGGCTCTGAAGTGACCCGCACTCTAGCAAGGCGAGCATGCCCAAACGCCGGCCCCAACTAGGTATCCACACATCACTCCCTTGTGCACTGTTCCGACGATGTTTGGATAATCTTTCACAGCTCTCTTAGCTTACACGCCTATGCAACTCTGACTTTAATTCTTATTTCTTCTGGAGATATCATCTGAAACAAGCAAATCCATTTTTTAGCGAAGCATGACGGCGCTACGGGATCTGGTACACATCCTGCACACCCGTATATTCTTGTAAGTTCTGTCCTCCGCTACAACATCAAGGTCGATTCCTCTTATTTGATCAACCATTCGCCGTGTCAAAAATAAAGAGGGGGATGCAAGGAGCACAAGGCATGCACATCCAAGCAAGTGGTAACATGGACTTGTACATGGAACATCCCAAGCGCAAGCAGATATGCAGTGAGCCTATACAACGAGCCAGCGTAAGTCCCTACATTTCATTTAATTCGTACTAGCATTCGTGTATGATTTGTGTGCAGTGGCTGATCCACGAATTCAAGTTACCAGGGGCGAACATTTAACTCAAAAAATACGAAGGCACTTGCACTCTGGAAATCAACATAACTTGAGAAATGTGAAGATACATGCACTTTGAAAATCAGCTAATGATCCAAAGTAGTTCAGATTATAAACACTAAATGATGCAAGCACCAAAAAACACAAAATGCAACATGGTGTACAAGGACTACAAACATGGTCTGTACCTGCTTGAATTATTCGTTCTCTGGCTAAAAATATCGAAGTGTAATTGCACGTATAACCAGTGCGCAAACTGCATATCAATATATCTATCCTGCACAAGTATGCCAATAGTTTCAAACAACAGATTAGAAAAGTATTTATGCTCTGTTGTCATGATACGGGGACTTTCTGGTAGATGGCCTCAACCTTTCCTCAAGCTATGAAAATGCACTATAATTTGCTTGTCATCAATGCGTGCAAATCTCTGTCTCTCTCAACATAGTAGATCATCATTAGACACTAAATCCTTCAATAGGCTTGCAAAATGCTTGCATTAGATCCCTCATTAGACACTATATGTTCATCACCAGGAGCATGTAAAATGTTTGCATCAAATCCTTCATTAGCAGTCTGTTCATTAGACACTTCAGGCTCAAGAACAACATGAGCTTGTATGTTTGCACCGGAAACTTGATTAGATACATCAGATTCAGTCAGTTCAGTATTGATTGGGGGAGTTATAGAATAAGTAGAAATTGGTTTCATTTTCTCATAGATTCCCTACATACAAGCAGTTTTACAACACCGTCAGGTTTAACTATTGGCCAGAGATTGAAGAGTTGAATTAGATATAATCAGGGATGTGATGTACCTACTCGTTGCGCATGCTACTCTTGCAAGCTGCGACTGTCCGTTTGCGCAAGCTCGATGCCATGCCTGTGCTGCCGCCGCCGCCTCCCACGCAGGCTACACCTAGGGTTGGATCTTCATCTTCTTGTCCTTCCGTTCGCTTGAAGCCCGGCGACTGCCCTCCAACGAGGGCGCGAGGAAGTGCTGTGTCGGTCTGTCCAACGGCGGCTAGGTTAGGAGCGAACCAGACTGGAGGCTGGAGCGAATGAATTGGGATTTTTCCTGCTGTCGATCGATATGGGAGGCGCTCGTTTGGGCCGCGAGCCTGCTATAGGGCCTGCCTTGCACTTATGTTATTGGCCCATCCAAATTGAAACATTTTTCTTCATTTTTTACATTGCCTGCTTGTGCGTTGGGACGAACAAAACTAGCGTGGGCCAACCTGGACGACTCAAACTAGGTGCACACTTTCCAGCCACCTGAGGCGGCCACCGATACTAGCCCCTATGGTGGCGTCGCCCCTTTTTGCATGTATGATTGGATAGTGAAAAATATTCCAGTGGCGCTTTTGATTTACCCACCGAATGGTTGAATTGCTTGTTTCTATGAACTGAGTTCGCCAATAATGTGAAGGATGCCAGTCTTTTCATCCTATTGTAGATTGCTTAGATCTCGATATGCCAAAAGTAATCGCATGAAATATACAGTAAAAGCCAGTGTGATGTGTTTGGCTACAACTAGTCTGACCACACGTCCTCATATAACATATCAAGGACGCACCATCTTACCAGATTAACCATTTGACTTACCCATGCAGTGTGGGAAGAAAGAAGTATTGGGACTGCGTATCCAAGCAATTGATGCCATGGACTCCTTCGTACAACCTTGTAAGCGAAAAAGAAGTTGTAGTGTGCCTGTACAAAGAACTAGTGTAAGTTCAGTTACCTGCTTCTCGGAATTTTAGTTAGCCACTTATTGCAAAATTGTTCAATTACGTTGCTTGGCTTAATTTAGTTTGCTACTGATTACATAATGGCACAGCCTGTTAATCATATTATAGACTGCGCCTATCTATGTGTTTGACACTTACTGTTAAGAATTACCTGTTTGCCTTAACTTAAATATCTACTGGTTTGTTTAACTGCTTTGCTGCTGCAACAGCGGGTTACAATGATGTTAATAACTACTTTTCAACATCTAATTGAAACACTTTAATTCCTTGTTTGTTTAACTGGTTTGCTGTTATAACTCCCAGTTGAGATGTTTTGCTAACATCAACTTTTCTGAATCCAATCGGAACTTTAATGGCAAAATAGGTTGGCCCAAGATCAAAGAGCGAGGTCCCCATGGACGTTGCATCATCCCACAGCAGTGGCACCGGCCCAATCGTGCATTATGAATTGCCGACTGCTGATGCTCTAGAGGCTAAACTAGTGGTAGAAAGAGATTCTGCTTCTGCACTTAGAGATGAAGTTGACATGTTGAGGAAGCAAACAGCACAATCACAAGCAGTACTCAAGACAACCATTAAATATTTGGCGGATTTCAAAATGAAGCAAGCTGAGACTGACCAGATTGTTAAGGTCCTGAAGGAAAAAAGGAAATTAAATTCCTACTTGGTAAATCATACGTGAAATTTTCTTTCCATATTTGAATAACCTTTGTGTTGTCTGTTCATGTAATTAATCAAACCATTTGTTTTAGAGATCAGGTAATAATTGTTTTTTTTTGTTTTTTGGTTTGTAATTTTATTTGAGCACAAGTCTGTATTAATTGATAAGACTCGGAGACATTTCATTTGGATTGCTGTGCCAGACCTACAAATATGCCAATCGGGCTGAATGTGCATTCAGCTATAGTAGTAGTATAGATGGACCATATGCGGCATGCATCGGAAAGGGCCAAGATGCTGGCTAAAAAAAGGATGATGTTGTAGCCAAAAAAAAGTACAGCGGCCTGGCTTATGTATGTTAGTTGATATTATTGATCCATATACTCTATAAGTGTTTATATGTCTGTTAGTTCTGTACATTCTTGGTTGATTGACTCGGTATTTGAATCTTGATACATCGCTTGTGTACATATCTAAATGGGTGTACACATTATGCCGCGTGTGACATTTGAGTTGGACATGAAGTGTTCCAAATATTCGAATTCACCTTAAACTGGATTCTAGTTTCTGAATTTGAGTATCGGCATTTGTAAACCATATTCATATATGACAGTGGAATACATCTTTGTCGTCCTTTTGAAGATATATAAAAATACATAGAATGATTTATAAAGATTCATATAGGAATACAAAATGTATTCGAATTTAGTTGCCAGGTTAAACATGGATGCTTATTGTCCCAAAATTCAAAAGAAGCAGCAAAATGTCCACTCCCACGTTGACTGCCCGAAGCCAAGTGTTTGGGAGATGGAAATTACTGTCTACCCATTACACGGACAATCCATCGGCCCGATTTCCACTGCTCTAAATAGGGGTGGGTTAGTAACTTCAATTAGACGTGACACGACCGCCTCTGAGCCCATTTCGACACGGTTGGCGTCAAACATGGGCGGCAAAACTCATTTGATTCAAGCTCGTCCGAAAGACCTCTGTTTCTCCCTCCATTCCCCATTCATACACGGTGGGCGGCAAAACAAACTCGACTCGGCCGAAATAGATGTAGTCAAATATTTTCAATAGGGGCAGGTTTGTAACTTCACTCAGACATGACACAACCGCCCTACCTGTCAGCCCCGTTCATACACCGTGGGTGCCAACCACCCTCTCCTCGCCCGAAATCGCTCTGGGAAAATATTGGCGAGATGCGAGATTACCGTCCTATCCCCAACCAATGAGACGTCCAAATTTTAAACGGAGGCTAAGTTTGTAACTTAACCATATTTCAGACTGGCGCGTCCCCAAAACATGGTTCCCCGTACCTCTCCCTCCATTTCCCATTCATACACTGTCTGCGCTAGAACACCCCATCCCCACACCAGCCTCCGTCCGCCACCCCATCCATCGCCGCCGCCCTCCATCACATCCATTGCCACCGTCCTCCAGCATGCCGGAGCGCCTACCAAGACCGCATCGTCCACTGCTAGAGATGGACGTTTCTCATCCACGGCGACAGACCAATAGCCTTGCATCGCGTCCTCTCGCTTCATCGGCGTCGTCGTCCTCTTTGCGGGGGCCGCTCACACGACCTTCTCTTCCACCGCAACGGGATTTATCCCCCGATGCACCCGTCTACCGTCGCAGATCTGCTTCAACGCCACCGACAGCCATCGCACCCCCGATGCCTACACGGCGCCGCAAGAGAGGTGGTACTTCATATCTCCTCAACTTTTTGATCTCAACCAGAAAATAGATCTTAACTTGGTTACCGTACTTTCTTTTCAGCTCTTAGAATTTAGTTCTTAGTTTGAAGCAAACAATGGATGCTAAATATCATTTCTCTGGTTTGCAGCTTCGAATCTGCCATGGCACATCCATAATACGGTTTAATTGATCATGCTTAGGGTTTAATTGATCATGTTGGTTCTGTGGTGGTTTCTGTAATAGAAATCGGAGGGGAAACCCTCTTTTGCTAAAAAAATATGCTTAGAGTTTCCCCCTTTTATGATCACTATACGATCAGAATACGTGCTTCGTGTCATAATAACACTGCTCCACCCATCAAGCTAAACAAAGTTGTTTAATTGGTCAGCTAAATGTTCCTAAATTAGTTTCGAAAATGCATGTTCGCCGCTCGGGTGTGTATCTCTACAGGGTGCCCACGGTAGGCCGGCCCACCCTGGGATTTTGGGTCGTCCCAGGCCCCGATTCCCCTCTGTTCTGCATGACTCTAGGAGGAGACGCCGGACTAACAGGAGGCCAGGAGCCGCTCGCCCAACAGCGTCACCGCTGCCCGGGCGCGCCGCCGTGCCTACCTTCCCAGTCCGTTCAGGGCTCAGGCGTGCAGCACCCACCAAGCCAACCCGATTTATCCTGAGATACGTCCTCAACACTCAGCAGCCACTCCTCATCACCCATTTTCTAATTGATTCATTACTCATTAGGTAGGACTGTCATTAGGGTTTGTTGTGTGCTCAGTGCTACCTACACTTAATGGTTTAGATGTATTTCGGTAATCTTTAGTACCTCTAAAGTTCACAGGGTTTTCAAAATTCCAGCCCTCGGAACAGAAGCTAGTCATTTTGGATTGTTGGTCGTAGTGACATTGACCCAGATTACTACTGCAAGCCAGGTTTGTTGACAATTTTTCTTGTCTTTCTTATTCATTCGATATAATATCCAATTATTCACGTCGATTAGTTGCAAACAATAAGTGCTAGACAAACTTCTTCATTCAGATTTTGGACGGTCTCTTACTGCAGTTACAATTCTGCATACTTGTCCTAGTAAGCTCACAAGTAAATGATTGATTCACTACATCTATGCTTGCCTTGTCATATTTGTTGTCAATATTCTTTTAGGGTGGACCACCCTGTTTCTAAATACTGGAACCGTAGACATGAGTGAATAGTATTTCTCTATGTGATCTCTTCCATCATGTGTGGGTAACGAACACTGCATTATATAGAAAGAAAGTGTCATTTCCAGCTTTTACATAGGTTTCGATCTTTTACATGGAATACAATCTGCCTACTTGCTTTGTGTCGCACTACCAACACTTCACCCTTGAAGCTAAACATTACGCCACTCATAATTGCTTAGTTTATTTGTTCAAATACGAATTTCATATGATTCTAATGTTCCTACTTCAGCTTTGGAATGTGTGCCTGCTTGTTATAGAGACATAAGGGGTTTGTATTTCTGTGTGTGGTCTGGTCAGCACGGTTGGGGAGGTGAACTTTGCATATGTAGGGGTTTATAGGGAGACACTCTCCGAGTTGAATCCGCAATGCATTCCATAGATAATCTGACTACTATTTATGTTTTCATGAATCTCAGATTCTGAACAGCATCATAATGATTATGAGCTTGCGCGCATGAAAAGAATAAAGCAAAACAATGCCATGGTTGTCAAACTTGGCATTAAGGGACTGAAATGAAGTCTGGATGCAATGCAATGCAAACGCTCTCCACCTACAGATTCATGCTCAGAATATGATCCTAACAGTGATTCTGAGCTAGAGGGAGACCTAAGTCAATGTAGCTCCCTAGTGGAGTCGTCAGAGGAAGATGCCCTATCTTATTCACCCATCAAGATACTTGCTCTATCTTTCCAAGGTTACATTGCTCACACATATCTTGCAACTGATGCTTTGCATTGCTTCTACTTTGCTGAACTGCCATTAGCTTAGTTTACACATCGTGTATGTGAATACGCCCTGCCTATCCATTTTCAGTACATATTCCATCTGTCATCATACCATATTTATCCATTCAAATGTTGTTCTTGTGTATCAGATGTTCAAAAGGAAGAGGGCGATTGCTGATCATGGAGGAGCACAAGCAAAGTATTTTGAAAAGGTAGTGGCACCTGATAAATCAAATAGCCCATTAGGTGTAGTTGCAATATCATCGGACCCACAAAATACCCCAACTCTAGCAGACTCTAGCCCTACTACACTGGTCATTTCTGATGCCCCAACTCAGCAGACCCCAACTGCAGCAAACAGTACGATTATGCCAGTTGACATAGCACCAGCTGTACGACGCAAAACCCCCATTCCAGCAAAGAGTACACCAAATCCAGTTGCCAAATCCCTTTTCGAACCAGAGAGAGCCCCAGTTGCAGCAAATAGGACCCCTGTTCCATTTCTTCCCAGTTTAGAAGACGAAGCTTATGTTGTTGTCAGGAACTTTGTGCGCATTTTCCTTCATGGAAAGATTATACCACAGACACAGAATAATTTCCAGTCTTCCTCCGCAACTTACGCATAAGTAATGTACTAATGTTATTCATGGTCATTACTGCATATGTTTCTACTGACAGAAGACACAAGATTTCATTCTTTCAAATAGGCGAGGAGCTAACTGGATTGTGATGACGAGCAAGGGTTGGTTGCGCTTTTCAAGCACTCGTTGATGAAGTATCGTTCCTACCTGAGGCAAGCGCACTTCGATGGCAAGCCTCTGAACGAAATTTCTGTAAAGTCTCCGGTGCTCCATTTATCTGACGGTGACTGGAATAATCTTGTTACACATTGGTCTCGGCTGCAGCATAAGGTACTGTCTATTATATCACATCACAATTTGAACTACATTTCTGCATTTTCCTTAATGTCTCACTTGTACGAAAACTGTTAGCATAAGAACATTCGTTCTCAAGGGACCACAGAATCTCGCAACTATACTGCACACTGCATTGCTCTTGTGAGTACCTCTTGCCCTGTATGACCATACTTACTTTCATAGCTGTTTGATTATGTAGCATCACTGCACATGTTAGCGTCATAATCGTCCATTTGGTGGACATTATAAGATCCGTATGGACTCTTACATAAATTTAGAATCAACCCAATGCTTTTTAAGAGGTTTAGCTCTGCAGTCCTCTTGTAAGGACTGAACGTGGTCTATCACTGTACTTACATTAACAGCTACTCCCTCCGTCCCATAATATAAGAACGTTTTGTACAGTACACGAGTGTTCAAAACACTCTTGTATTATGGGAAGAGGGATTGGTTCATTTTGTAGCATTCTGCATCTTATCTCCCTCGCCCACCATTTACTAAAAAAGATCAGATCTATATTTAATCTTACCAACAAGTAGAATACACAGACAATGCTAGTGCAGAAGTGTAACCCATTGCTCTTGTTAGTACATTTTGTCCTGTAACACTTGTACTTCTAGGGATTGGTAGTTGATTATGTAGCATCAATCTGCATGTTATCTTCATTATCCTCTATCCCTTCCAGTATTATCATATCTATAATTACACTCTACAAAATGTAGAGTACAGGCAATGCTTATGAAGAAGATTATGTGCTGAAATTCTTGAGTTATCCTTCCCTTGACATGGAGAAGGGCATTATAAAACCGGTGTTAATTGTTAATGTAAGTCAGTCCTTCTAAAGCCTTTATCCTCAACTGCTGTTTAATTTGCTCATACTCCCTATCGTTTACTGCTGTTTAATTTGCTGTTTCTACCAAAATGCATGTTCGTAAGAACCGTAAGTTCTAAGTTTTACTTGTAAAACCAAATTCCTTATTCATACCATGCACATTACTTAATACTCCCTATATGTATGCTTGTTTTTGTGGATCTATAATCCAGTGTGTGGTGAAGCAGCCCACGTTTGCACCTTGTCATCTCCTGTTTTATCTTACTGATGTGGCTGATGATATGAACAACATGCCATGCACATTATCCAAAATAGATACAATGATTTTCTTTGCCCTTCATCTATGCTTGTTATGTTGACATGGTAATCCAGTAGTGTGGTGAAGCTCCCCACATTATGAACAATGCCAAATTATGCTATTGATATTTTGAACTTACTCTTTATTTTCTAATTTAAAATTGGATAGAATTGACAGAACAGTTATCATCTTTGTTTATACACGTGCAAAACCTGTCATCTCTCTGCTTTGTTTCAGGGTGATATGCCTGATGGCATGCACAAGTCTGCTGAAGGCTGTGAGACAAACCCAACATATATTGCAGCAAAGAAGGCAAAACATCTTGAAGATAGCGAGACAACCCCAAAGTCTTTTCTTGATGTAGTGTTCAAGTTACTTGAGACTAACAGTCAGACATGCTCATAGAATTCGTTGTCTGAATCAGTTCGACTTCTTCAGTCCCAAGTTCTAGCAGAAAGGCATTCTACAACTCAACTTCGACTTGAAGTCCTATATCTAAGAAAGATTGCGGAGAACACCAATGAGAACCTCATCGCTAAACAGCTACACCTGGAGGCTATGACCAACATGCTAGGCTGGTCTCACAGCCTTGCTCAACAGCTTGCGCAGCAGTTCCCCCGTAAGGCTATCCTTTCTTGAACTATCTTGGAAGTGGTCTCAGTTCAGTATTATTTTGTTACGTTGCAATGGTGCCCAGTTTTTGTAATCTGCTTCTTCATTGCGCTTTATGATCACTGCTGGCGAACTTCGATGGCCAGTTGATGTAATATACCTTAAATCCTTTATTGTATAGTGTAGGTTTATTCTTAGTTACTATGCCATAATTTCTTTATTGTATAGAGTAGGTTTGTTCTTAATTCCTACTAGTTACTGCCGTCATTCGCTATCTGAAAAAAAATCAGATGTAGTCGACCGGACCGAAACATTCGACTCTAACGGGCCAGGTTTTTAGCGGGCCACAATTGGGCCGGCCTGCGTCTTTCTTGGGCCCGAATGATTGGGGCCTTCACACATTGCGCCAGGCCCAAACTTACACCGGCCTATATTTTAGTTGGGGCTTTTGTCGACCCAACGCTTAGTTTGGCACAGGTAGCGTTGGGCCATTAACAGGCTGAATATTGTACTGGCCTGTTATGGCCGAGATGAAACCACGGGCCTTTAGCAGGCCAAAATGCATTTTGGGCCTCAATTTTCACTAGTCGTCGATGGGCTTTCAGCAGGCCGAAATGTAGACCGGGCCGTTTTGGGCCCAGTTAGCTCACGGGTCGTTACCAGGCCGAAACATATCTCGGGCCTTAGTTGGCCCACTGATATCATGGGCCTTTAAGAGGTCGAAAGCTTAGCACAGCCATCAACGGGCCGAATTACGCGACAGGCCTTTAACAGGCCTGAAGTCACGTTGGGCTTAACTGTTGCCACCATTAGCATGGGCCATTAGTGGGCCCGATGTCCTGTCGGACCATATATGGCCCATGGGCAGCACGGGCCATTCCAGGCCGAAAGTCACACCGGGCTGAAATGGGCCCATGTCTACATCAGGCCTCTAACAGGCCGAAAGTCACTGGGCTGTAGTTAGGCCCAAATATTCGGCGAACAATTAACGGGCCAGATCTGGCTTCGGGCCGCAAATGGGCCCAAATATTGGGCGAACAATTAACGGGCCAGATCTGGCTTCAGGCCATAAATGGGCCTTTATTAAGCAGGCCGTTATTGGGCTGGCCCACTAGTACCTGATTAAGTTCTACAGGCCTTTGACTGGGCCGGCCTTTTTAACCTATATGGGCCCCTGTTGGGCCCAACCACGTGTCGACGTATCGTAGGCATGTCTCCTCCAATGGACGGGCGACATCTAGCCCACTAACGAGCTGACAGGTGTTCCCTTCGGCCAATCAGAATTTTACACGTGGAAATTTCCCATTGGTCAAGGCTGTTAACGGGTTATCTGATCCAAAATCCGACCCGATAGCTTAACGGCGTTCCGTTACGGTGGATGCCACGTGTCGGTCACACTTGACGAAAGCACTTCTGTGACGCGCGATTTATCGTCATGGAAGTGGACACTTCCATGATGATAATTTTGGCATTGTCATGGAACACTTCTACGACATCACAGGTATGACTATCTTGATTCTGTCATAAATTTGTCATGGATGTACATGCATGACAGAAAACGCGACCTATTGTGACAAACACGTATCATCACGGAAGTGTATTTTTTTTGTAGTGACTCAGGGGCCGTCGGGAACCCAGGCCCACCACTACCTGGGTGGAACCACTTGCCCCTTTAGCCCCCACCTCCGAACAGTATCAAAAGTAATGTAACAGTATAAAGCATATAGTATATGCCCGTGATTACCTCCCGAAGTGATCACGGCCCAGTAGCATAGCATGGCAGACGGACAAGAGTGTAGGGCCACTGATGGAATACTAGCATCCTATACTAAGCATTTAGGATTGCAGGTAAAGGTAACATCTGTAGCAACAATGACAGGCTATGCAGTAGAATAGGATTAACCGAAAGCAGTAACATGCTACACTACTCTAATGCAAGCAGTAGAGAGAAGGAATAGGCGATATCGGGTTGATCAAGGGGGGCTTGCCAGGTTGCTCTGGCAAGGAGGGGTCGTCGTCCATGTAGCCAATCACGGGGGTATCAACAGCGGTCTCGGGGTCTACGGGAAAGAAGTAACAGAGGGGGAACACAATAAATAACAGAGCAACCAAAGCATCACAAAACATAGCACGGCAATACGCGGTGCTAGGGGTGACCTAACGCAGTACTCGGTGCTACTGGCGAAGGGGAAAAAACATCCGGGAAAGTATTCCCCGTGTTTGACGTTTTCGGGCAGATGAAGCGGAGGTGGATTGTTGCATGTTCTCTATGCTAGGGACGTGTGGTGGACAAATGGACTACGTATTCGGATTCGTCTCGTCTTTCTGAGCAACTTTCATGTACAAAGTATGCAGCTTAATTAGGTTTAATTAGTTAACTAACATAATTAATAACTTAATTAATTAATTTAATTATTGTCTTTCTTTCGTTTTTTTAACGTTCTCAGGGGCGGGGCCCCACTGGTCATTGACCCAGAGGGGGCCTTAACGGGCGCCGGATACGGGGCGCATGCCCAGGGGCGCGCGGGGCGGGCGAACCCGACCGGTGGCTGCGGGCACGGCGACGCTAGACGAGCGCGGGCCGGGCCGAAGGCCGTCGGGACGCCGGCTGGGGCCGGAGGGGGCGCGGCCAGGGCGGCGCAGAGCAGTGGGGGCAGGGCATAGGCGAGTGGTGAAGGAAGGCAGCAGGCGGGGCGGAGCAGGGGAAAGGCCAGGCGCGGCCAGGACGGCAGCGGCGGGGAGGCGGGGCGGCGCGGCAAAAGCGGTGGAGAGCGGCAGGCACCGGGCGATGCGGGTGAGGGGCAGCGTTGGAGTAGCTAGGAGCACCAGTAGTGCATAGCGGGCAGCAGTAGCAGTATTAGCCGCGGCAGCGGCGAGAGCAGCAGTACGAGCAGCAGTGGAGCTGCTGCATCGGCAAGCAGCAGAGCAGCTGCAGCATGGGAGCTCGGGCGAGGGCACGGTCAGGGGCGGCTGAGCAGGGCATGGCCCCGGCAAGCAGCGGCCCCGGTGGGCGCAGGCGGGGAGGCGAGACCACGCACAAGCGGGAACACGCGGTGGCGCGAGCAATGCACGCAGGGGCTTGGACTCGATGTAGATCGAAGCCATGGGCACGCAGCTGACGCACAAAGGGCACGAGCAGCTTCTACGCGAGACCACGAGCGGGGTGCGCGCTTGGTTGGGCCAAAGGAGCACAATAGCAGCGACGGTTAACACGGTGGCAATACTGATCTTCGGCGACCATGGCAACAGCAACAAGAGGCACAGAATCGATGCGCGGCAAGAGAGGAAGTGACGAGGAACTCACCACGGAGGCACACGGAAGTCCGTTGGTGGCTTAGGAGCTGCAGAGGTGAGGATCGATGGAGAACAGCGGTGACGACCGAGGAAGAAGATGGCGTCGAGCCGGTCGATGTGGTGGCTCCGGGCTTGAGCTCGTGGGCGAGGAAGACGAAGCAGAAGACGACGGATCTCCTGGACATATCAGCAAGGCGAGGAGGGCTCAGTGGCTACGCAGGCGGCGGAGCCATGGCGACAGACTCGCTCGGCTTGCGCGGGGAAGAAGAGATCGAGGCGATGGGGGAATTGGGGGAGCTAGGGTTTCGTCGAGTGGCTCGAGAGCGACCTAGCAGACGCCAGGCACGCGACAGATGGACGGCACACGGCCATCCGCGTCCACGGACGCCGCGAGCGCGTGCAGCACGCTCCTGATGAACAGGAGCAAGACAATGGCGCTAGTGGACTGGGCTGGGCACTGTTACGGGCAGGCCTAAGTGCACAGTGCTCTTTTAGCCTTTATTCACTACAGGAATCAGCTATTTTTCCGTCTGCAATGGCGGACGGCAAAGGCATGAACGGCGGACGACAAAGGCCTTTGCCGTCAGCCGCGGACGGCAAAAGGCTCCGGCAAAGTAGGCTACGGTAAACAGCTACTTTGCCGTCTGCTTCCGGGCGGCTGACGGCAAAGGCTCTTTGCCGTCCGCGGCAGATGGCAAAGAGGGCGGACGGCAATAATTGTGCTCTCAGTCCGTTAAGTGGCTAACGGCAGGACTTTGCCGTCCGCCGCGGACGGCAAACTTTCTAGTGCCTTTGCCGTCCGCCAGCGGACGGCAAAGTTTCTACTGTCTTTCCCGTCCGCCGTATGATGTCATCTACACGTCACTACATGGCAGGCCTTTGCCGTCCGCCGCTTACGGCAAACTCTTTGCCGTCTGCCACTGTAGGCAAACTGACCAAATGGGTCAGCTCCCAGGAAGCACAGCTGGATGCCACGTGTCCTCTTTGCCGTCTGTGGCAGACGGCAAAGAGGCCATTGCCGTCTGTGGCAGACGGCAAAAAGCCTGCATATTGGGTCTTTTTTCTGTTTTTATTAAATCCCACAATTTTCACAGAAAATATATATGACATATATAGATATATTTCACAAGGCAATTACAGAGCAAACAAATAAGATATCCAACATGCATAGTTCCATCATACATAGTTCCATCACATAACTTCATCACATAGTTCCATCATACATAGCAAGTTCAACATAGAGGCATCCAACCATATATATTACAATAGTTTCATCCAACGATACATGCATAGTTCAACGATACAAAAGAAACAGAGAAAGGGATAAGGAGCACTCCATCTATGCAAGCTTTCGTCAAGTGAATGAAATCTGCAAAATGAAAAATAAGAAAGTTAGAAATAGGTGACTAGAATAAGAAGACTAGAACAAGAAGAGTAGAACAAGAAGAAGACTAGAACAAGAAGAGTATGTCATTTATGAGCTAACTTGTGTGAAATGGATCATATATGAGCTAAGTCTAGGTCATTATGGTAAGCATTGGAGGAAATAAAGCTAAGTCTAGGTCTTTATGCATGTGTTAAGCAAAACACTAGATAAACTTACCTAGATCCAGGAGGTGTAGGAGTGGGGTGGCTCGTGTCGGTAGCTGGAGAAGGATCGTGCGATGCTTGTCTGGAGTTACGCTACACCATCATTTCCAATGTCTTGTTAGCATGATGACACTCAAATGTTAAGACTAGCAAGTAATGTCCATTCAAATAAAACTCACCGTGGTCCCAGGAGTAATCACTGGCATCGGCGGAGCGGTCTGACCTGTCTTCTCGCACACAGACTGCACATTTGGTTTTGACGACTCAGTCATACTAGTTAGTAATGAGACAAACACTACATGAATGTTTTGGCTAATTTGCAGAAGAAACTTACCACAAGGAGCTCGTACATGGCCCTTGCCTGCATGTCATTCCGTGCCCTCTCCTCCTCCATCATCTTTGTCGTCCTCTCCTCCAACTCCCGCTGCCTCTCCGCCGCCTCCGCCAGAAGTTTCTCCGTTCTATCTCTCTCACTCTGTATAGCAGCCTGCAACACCACTCACATGACCATTTGTAATCATTGATGGAAGCGCACACAATGTAATGGAGAAAGATAACTGAGTATGTATCACTAACCTTGATGGCGAGTTGCACTGGCCGTTCACCAGGCCTTATCTTAGGAGCGGAGCTCGACTGGCGCCTTGATCTCCGGGAGAGTGCTAGGACAACGGATAAGTCCATCTCCAATGGCTATGGAGCCATAGGACCTCCCGCCACTAGATATCATCACCAGCTCTGGATCAATGGGACCCTGGCTTGGGTTAAAGTCCTCCCCTTTCCTCGCCTTCCCCTCATCTCTATATCTCACGAGCTTGTTGTGGGAGGAGATGTTGGTGAAGTTGTTTGCATCATCGAGGTCAGACTGAGAGAAAGCCTTGACTTTCTTGAAAGAGGCAGTGTGCGCCATGGCATACGGGTCGTACACCTCTGGCACCTTATCCGCCTTATTGTAGCGTGCCTGAAAGAGAGAAACAATGAAAATTAGTAATTAAAGGGCTCAAGCTAGCATCATGAATGAATTGCATGAATCATGAAGCAAACCACATACCCAGTTGCGCCCGAACTGATATAAGTTGGAGCTGCCTTGATGGTGTGGCACACCTTCCATTTGGGCACGTTTGTCCTTGGCCTCGTTGTGGAGGGCTAGCCATTCTTTTGAGCACCACTCATCGACCAACACCTCCCAACAATCTATCCGATCCGCACACCATCTCGGAGGCGCCTAAGTTAGCAAATAGAAACTTGAGCGCTACGGCTAAGAATTACTAAATGAAGGAACTTAAGTAGAAGGCCTTAAGAATTACCTTCATGTACTGCTCCTTACTCAGGAACTTATCGCGGCACGCCGGCTTGGTCTTCTTGATACCACGCAGGGCGTAGTAGTCTCGAATAGCCTGCACCCGACACTACAGGAAACAGCTACTTTGCCGTCTGCCACGACGGACGGCAAAGGCTCGAACGGCGGACGGCAAAGACCTTTGCCGTCAGCCGCGGACGGCAAAAGGCTCCGGCAAAGAAGGCTACGGTAAACAACTGCTTTGACGTCTGCTTCTTGGCGGCGGACGGCAAAGGCTCTTTGCCGTCTGCCGCGGACGGCAAAGAGGGCGGACGGCAATAATTGCGCTGTCAGTCCGTTAAGTGGCTAACGGCAGACCTTTGCCGTCCGCCGCTGACGGCAAAATTTCTCTGGTCTTTGCCGTCCGCCGTATGATGTCATCTACACGTCACTAGATGGCAGGTTCTTTGCCATCTGCCGCTAATGGCAAAGTGCAGGTTCTTTGCCGTCTACCACGGATGGCAAAGTCTTTGCCGTCTGCCACTGTAGGCAAACTGACCAAATGGGTCAGCTCCCAGGAAGCCCAGTTGGCTGCCACGTGGCTTCTTTGCCGTCCGCGGCAGACGGCAAAGAGGCCGTTGCCGTTTGTGGCAGACGGCAAAGAGCCTGCATATTGGGTTTTTTTCTTCTGTTTTTTATTAAATCCCACAATTTTCACAGAAAATATATATGACATATAGAT
Organism: Triticum aestivum; assembly: GCF_018294505.1. NCBI lineage: Eukaryota > Viridiplantae > Streptophyta > Magnoliopsida > Poales > Poaceae > Triticum > Triticum aestivum. Next base: position 117,975,988 of record NC_057814.1, read on the forward strand.
ATATTTCACAGGCATTCATAAGCAAGTCCATAAGCAAGTTCATGTATTTCACAGGCATTCATAAGCAAGTCCATAAGCAAGTTCCATCCGTACATATTAGATAAGCAAGTTCCATCCATCATTTCATACATAAACAAGTTCCATCCATACATAAACAAGCACTCCATAGCTAAGGTGACTAGAATGAGAAGACAAGAATGAGAAGACAAGAACAAGAAGAGTAGAACAAGCACTCCATCCAGCACATAATGAAATCTGCAAAATGGCAAAATAAGAAAGTTGGAAATGGATCGTTTTTTAGCTCACTTAGGTGAAATGGATTGTTTTTGAGGTAACTAAGGTGAAATGGATCGTTTTTTAGCTCACTTAGGTCAAATGGATCATTTTTGAGCTAACTTAGTTGAAATGGATCGTTTTTGAGCTAACTTTGTTGAAATGGATCATTTTTGAGCTAATTTAGTTGAAATGGATCGTTTTTGAGCTAACTTAGGTGAAATGGATCATTTATGAGCTAATTTAGTTGAAATGGATCTTTTTGAGCTAACTTAGGTGAAATGGATAATTTAAGAGGTAATTTAGGTGAAATGGATCGTTTTTAGCTCACTTAGGACAAATGGATCGTTTATGAGCTAAATTAGTTGAAATGGATCGTTTATGAGATAACCTAGGTAAGATGGGTCATTTTGGAGTTAACCTAGGTGAAATGGGCCATTTTGAAGCTAACGTAGGTAAAATGGATCATTTAGGAGCTAATCTAGGTAAATGGGTCATTTTTGAGCTAACTTGGATGTACTGCATCATTTATAAGCTAACCTAGGTAAAATGGGTCATTTTGGAGGAAAAGAAGCTAACTCTAGGTCATTATGGTAAGCATATTGGAGGAAATAAAGCTAAGTCTAGGTCTTTATGCATTTGTTAAGCAAAACACTAGAGAAACTTACCGTGATCAGGGAGGTGTAGGAGCGGGGTGGCTAGTGCCGCTACGTGGAGAAAGGATCGTGCGATGCGTTTCTGGAGTTAAGCTGCACCAAAGATCATTTCCAATGTCTCGTTAGCATTACGACACTCAAATGTTAAGACTAGCAAGTAATGTCCATTCAAATTAAACTCACCGTGCTCCCAGGAGCAATCACTGGCATCGGCGGAGCGGGCTGACCGGACTTCTCGCACACAGACTGCACATTTGGGTTTCAGAATAGAGTCATACTAGTTAGTAGTGAGACTCAAATGTTAAGACTAGCAAGTAATCTGCAGAAGAAACATACCACAAGGAGCTCGTACATGGCCCTTGCCTGCATGTCATTCCGTGCCCTCTCCTCCTCCATCATCTTTCTCGTCCTCTCCTCCATCTCCCGCTGCCTCTCCGCCACCTCCGCCAGAAGTTTCTCCGTTCTATCTCTCTCAGTCTGTATAGCAGTCTGCAACACCACTCACATGACCATTTGTAATCATTGATGGAAGCGCACACAATGTAATGGAGAAAGATAACTGAGTACGTATCACTAACCTTGATGGCGAGTTGCACTGGCCGTTCACCAGGCCTTATCTTAGGAGCGGAGCTCGACTGGCGCGCCTTGATCTCCGGGAGAGTGCTAGGACAACGGATATGTCCATCTCCAATGGCTATGGAGCCATGGGACCTCCCGCCACCAGATATCATCACCAGCTCTGGATCAATGGGACCCTGGCTCGGGTTAATGTCCTCCCCTTTCCTTGCCTTCCCCTCATCTCTATATCTCATGAGCTTGTTGTGGGAGGAGATGTTGGTGAAGTTGTTTGCATCATCGAGGTCAGACTGAGAGAAAGCCTTGACTTTCTTGAAACAGCCAGTGTGGGCCATGGCGTACAGGTCGTACACCTCTGGCACCTTATCTGCCTTATTGTAGCGTGCCTGAAAGAGAGAAACAATGAAAATTAGTAATTAAAGGGCTCAAGCTAGCATGATGAATGAATTGCATGAATCATGAAGCAAACCACATACCCAGTTGCGCCCGAACTGATATAAGTTGGAGCTGCCTTGATGGTGTGGCACACCTTCCATTTGGGCACGCTTGTCCTTGGCCTGGTTGTGGAGGGCTAGCCATTCTTTTGAGCACCACTCATCGACCAACACCTCCCAACAATCCATCCGATCTGCACACCATCTCGGAGGCGCCTAAGTTAGCAAATAGAAAGTTGAGCGCTACGGCTAAGAATTACTAAATGAAGGAACTTAAGTAGAAGGCCTTAAGAATTACCTTCATGTACTGCTCCTTACTCAGGAACTTATCGCGGCACGTCGGCTTGGTCTTATTGATACCACGCAAGGTGTAGTAGTCTCGAACAGCCTGCACCCGAGCCTCGTGCCGTAAGTTCTGGAGTAGGCGCTTGCAGACGTTCTGGATAACATTTGCCGCGTCCTCCTCGTATCCCTCCTCACACCTGTAGAATGTCTGCAATCAAATGAGACAATATTGATTAGTACAATTAATAACTAGCTAGTTGAATATTTTGAAATGTGTAATGGAGAAATTACCCAGAACGTCCTGATCACCATGTCTGCCCTCGTGTCGCACACGACACCATCGATAATGACATCCGGCGGGGCCGGGGCAGCCACGTAGTGCTCCCAGCTCAACCCAAGCTCTGGAAGCCGACCCTCACCAGGCAACGTGACAAACCCCGGGAAGTTTTGCCGGCAAAGAACTCCAAGGACGGAGTTGGGCCGGCGGACACTATGATGGTGGTCCCAACCCCTGCAGCATGACAAGGCCAACGCATTAGTTATTTGAAGAAACGTGAATGCAGAAGGTACAAAAATATTAAATGCACTTACGTACCTCTCCCCATCAGGGAAGATCAACCACCTCTTCTCGCGGGTCACCGGCACTGACGGGAGCAGTGTAGCACCACGCTGGTAGACGGTGCCACCCTCCTCCTCAAGATCAGCCGGCTCCCCGCCATCATCAGCATGGCCACTCGGCTCCTCGGGCTGATCTGGCCAGGTACCCCATCCGGACGTGTGCTCCTCCGGGGTCTCGTGGGCCGAACTCTCGTTGGCCGAAGGCTAGTCGACCCGAGGCTCGTGGGCCCAAGACCCGTGGACCGGAGGCTCGTGGACCGGAGTCCGTGTAGCCTCCTCCTCGGACGAGTCCACCCTAGTAGTCACGTGCTCGGGTGAAACAGCTGGGGGTGGTGGCGAGGAAGGCGCCGTAGCAGTCACCCTACCTCCTCTCCCGCGACCACGTGCCCCACCTCCTCTCTTCCTACCTCGTCCCCTGCTGGGCACCGCGGTCGACGAAGAAGGGCCCGGCGGTGTGGACATACTGTCCAGCAACGCTCGGCGGAGAGGTGCGTCTGGAATCGAAGACCTCAGACCACGCGCCGACGAAGAAGGGGCCTTGG